>NC_081182.1:36238740-36538740 GCF_029867415.1 Vicia villosa | reverse complement strand
AATTGGCAACGTGGTTTCCTTTCTACTATTCACAACATCGGTGAATGAGCAACATATTAATGCATCGAGGATTCTTCCATTAGGGTTTCGCGGTGTACTCTCCTTATAGGACACAGTCATCCTTTAGTGAAGGTCCGACATATTTAATCACCTTGTGAGGTAGCAAGGATCTTCATTCAGAAGTCCATAATATAATTACTATGTATGGCGACAAGGATCTTCTTGTGGAATTCCAGTAATATGATTACCCCATAGGGCGGCAAAGATCTCCCTGCAGAAGTCCATCAATATGATTATCATGTAATGCGGCAAGGACCTCCTAGTGGAAGTTCAGCAATATAATTACCCCGTATGGCCACAAGGATCTCCCTCTAAAAGTCCAACAATATGATTAACCTGTAGGGCGGCAAGAATCTTTTCGTGGAAGTCCAACAATATAATTAACCTGTAGGACGACAAGGTCTCCCTTTGGAAGTCCAACAATATGATTATCCAATAGGGAGATAACGATCTCCCTGTAGAAGTCCAGTAATATGATCACTCCATAGAGTGGCAAGGATATTCTTGTGGAAATTCAACAATATGATTTAGTAGTGCAAACATAAAAACTTGTTGCAAATATTGTAACTCATTACAAAAAAAATTACATGTGTGATTCTCCCTATACCACTTAACTATAATAATATCTTAGGTTGGTTGAATTCCATGTTCTAGGAACTAGTCGTCCATCCAATTCATCAAGCTTATAATCCCCATTAGGCAATTTCTTACATACAGATATAACCTCTCCTAGTTAAGTTGTAATTATTCGTATTGGGCAGACACCACGACCCGTCGTAGTACTAAATTGACTTTTTACATGTCTCTTTGAATTACCTTGGAATTGCATCTCTTAGCTGCTATCCATTTAGTGGCGAGTTCTCGGATGTGAGTGACAAACTTGGTTTTATCCACTAGGTCTGCGTAACATATGAGCCTCTATTTTTTTCTCCCTATTAAAATTGTGAGTGTTGCTATGTTGGCGTGTCAATATGGACTAGTAGCATGGTGTTCGCCTCGTATACTAATGTGAAAGGAGTTTCTCCAATGGTGGGATGAGGGATTGTGTAGTATGACCATAATACTTCATGTAATTTCTCATCCCACACGCCTTTAACCTCATCCAGTTTCTTCTTGATCCCTTTCAATAATACTTTGTTGGCTAATTATGCTTATTCATTCTCTTATGGTGAACGACAGATACGGATTTTTTTTTGTACATTAATCTTTTATAGAAATAAATCACAGTGGCACTAGCGAATTGTGTTCCATTGTCTATGACAATGACTCCTGGTAGACCGAACATGCACGTGATCTTTTGCCAATAAAAACAGCAGAACCTTTTGTCGTTATCTTGGACACAATCTCTCCTTCTATCCATTTTGTGAAGTATCCAACTCTGAATATCAAGAACTCAAGTTGGTCGGGAGCAAGAGGAAAGGGTCCCAAATTATCCACACCCCACAAATAAAAATGTCAATGTGTTTATATAAAATGGAGAAGCTCGGCGGACGCGTGATGTAGATTGGCATGCCTCTTGCATTTGTAACACCTTTGTTACGAAAGCTATGTAGTCCTTCATTAAATAAGGACAATAATAACCCTCTCTTAACAATTAATGGGCCAAGGCTCGCCCACCAATATAACTTTCATAAGCCCCTTGATGAACTTCGGCTAAAACTAGGGTTGTGGTGAGTCGTGAAGGACAGTGCATACGCCTCTCACCCTCGCCCCCGAACCCAAGGTCTTCCTCAATTATTCCATTACGTAATTCATTAAAGGATCTAATTCTTACTTCCTCAGCAAGGCAAACTATATATCTGATATCATTTGTTGGAAGAATAAATGTAGATAAAAATGAAGAACACGAAAATATAAAGTAGAAATTCCAAATCCAAAGGAAAAAACTATCATTGTTATCTAATGACAACTAGAGAATAATATTATATGTAATTTTTACAACTCATAGATTACCATCAATCACCCACAGTTTCACTATACTCACACTATCCAAAGTAAATATTTAATACATCCTTCACAACATTCTAACACTAAAGTATAAGAAGAAGAAATGAGAAGTTAAATACACTTAAAGTGTTTCTTATCGGTGCATTATGTAACGAAGAATTTTTATCCGTATATATAGTATTATCCTATCATATTCTTTTAGGGCCCGTTTGGTGTGCATGATATGATAAAGACATGATAGGATATCAAGCAGGATAATGATATGATATGATACAAACATGATAAGACTTATCCTATCATGTGTTTGATTCACACAGGATACTATATATATATATATATATATATATATATATATATATATATATATATATATATATATATATATATATATATATATATATATATATATATATAAACCCTTATAAAACAATTATACTTTTTAAAAATTATTTTGTAAAATATTTTAAAATTTATAAATTGGTAAAAAAATTATAATTAAAAAAAAATCATTAACACTATTGAATAAATAATTTCAATTTTTCTTGAAAAAGATCATGAATTCTAGTATGTATATGTGTGTGTGTGTGTGTATATATATATATATATATATATATATATATATATAGCTTGGACAAATAATCTAGTGACAATCACTAGGTATGAATTTGACTACCTCACACCTGATGAGATGGAGGCGTTCCAACTCTTGGATCAATTTGAGGTCATGAGTTATTATACCATGATCGCCTTGGACTAGGGGGTGATATGACATGGCAAACATATGAATAAGCTTGATATCGTAATGGCCCTTATTTGGGACTTAGTAGCACATATTTTTCCTTCCTCTTTTTTGTAGATAAAATGTTAAAATTTTATTTGACTAAAAGGAATGAACATCTGGTCAAGAAAAAGGTCGAACACTTAGGTCAAGCAATAGATAAGACTTTAAGAAAGCCAATGAGGCTTTAGCAGCCAAACTTAAGAAAGCATGTTATAAATTAAATTTTAAATCAACCAATTATACTTATTTAACTCAACTAACTTAAGAAAGCATGTTAAAAATTAAATCTTAAATCAACCGATTATACTTATTTAACTCAACTAGCACCTATCAGTTAAGCTATCTTATTCATCTATAAATTAACTCTTTATCAAAAGAACAAATAACCTCCCCGATATAAATAATAATATCTAATTATTTATAAGAATCAAATAAATTGTTTATTCAAACCGAATAAAAAATGTATTTGCAGTTTTTTAAATTTGTCTATATATTTTTTATTGTTTATGAAAATCATAATTAATTCCTCATGGCTTTGTTCTCAATAACTATAACATATAAGACTAGTAATTATTTATTCCACATTACATGTGAAAGTGGAGATGGTTTGGTTAGGGTGATTGATTATTTATCTTACGCTAGTCTTATAGTTGGAAAGTGGAAGGGAGGATATCATGTCATGGATGACGAGTGCACAGACTCAATCCAAACATATGGAGTAGAAAGCAAGATTGAGGAGGCGATTACACGTTGGTTGGCTCATTTAACATAATCCAAATTTTATATCTGGTTCAACAACCAAGACTCTATGATTTTTGTTGTCCTTTACCTCACTAGACGTGACAGCACTTAAAAAGAAAAAGAAAACCATTTTCTTGCTTGATGGAACAACATTTCCAAGGTCATGAAGAATTAGTGCTTCCCAAAACTGTACAGCAGTGGATTTGATCCTAAGATATACAGATACTATATCCCCATTGTAGATGATGATTATACAACAACAACTTTATGCAAATTAAATACCAAAAAATAGGAGAAATACAGGAGAGAGAAAATTGAAAGCCATGCCAAAAAAGATTATCAAGGCCTAAATCATTCTTTATCTCATTATAGGATGCTAAAATCAAATGAAACTGATTATCATTTGCTCCTAAATAATAAATCCATTGAAAGTCCAATTGTTGATGGTTTGAACGGCCGCATAAATTTCCATGATGAACCCATCTGAGACTCTTCTTTTTTAGTTTTTGTTCCTTTGTGAAGTCCTGTACCTTCATGATTTCTAGAAGAACCGGATGGTTTCATATTGAATATCCCTGAACTAAAGGATGTGTCTGGGGCACCAAATGAAACAGGTCCTTTACTTGATGAATCTTGTGGATATCCAACAGCTCCATCTTGATGAGGAGGTGGAAACTTCTCACTCTTGCTTTTTCCATTTGCGTGGGTCACAACTCTCCACCTCTGAAATTCAGTTAGACACACATGTCATGTTTGCCCAAGACATTATTTTAATGAAAAGCTCGATTCACTATGAGAGCATCATCAAGTCAACCAAATTTCTCACAAAGTTCAATGTCTTTCAATCAAAAGAAAACAAAAAAAAATCACAAATAATATTTTAAATATCAGGGTAGACATGATCAGAGAATCTCATGTAAAAAAATGCTTAAGAATCTAAGTCACAAGTTCCAGGTGACATTATGATTTATAAATACCAGTGATAAGATTTCATGAAAAGGCACTTAAATTAGTCCTGAGTGTGTCAGTCAGTACATGACTTTAACTTTAAGGTACTTAAAGAGATTCATTATTCATGAAAGTGTGTGACAAGCTAGAGCTTGGGTTGAAGGAGCAAGAAAGTATAATAACTACAGACAAATCGTGTAACATATGCTACACAATAAAAATTACTAGTGTCAAGTATGAGTATAACAGACAAAATAAGTACTATGTTTGACTTACATCTAAGTTTGTTTGGATCTCTGCATTGGCTTCTGGGGCCGGCATGGCACGACCACGCTCCCGTGCTCTGACTCTTTTGCCACCATCTGCATTAGCTTTTCCATTTAGTGCTTTTTGCCTGAGATTGAAATGTAAAACATGTGAGCAACTGACCAGAGTGAGTAAAGAAGTTAAATACGAAAAAGAATAAGATAAACCTTCTAGCTTCTTCATCTCTCATTTTTACATCCAATTCTTTGCTAGGAGGATACTTTGGTAAACTTGACGGTTCACAAGCATAGGGCTCAGTGGTAAAAAACTGCAGATAGAAAACAGATGTGAAATGTGTTGCATCAAAATCCTCAGATGTAAGGTTAATCCACAGGGATCACTTACGTCATGATTTAGAGCATCTGAGGCAGTCTTACGGCCATCAGGATCGATTGCAAGAAGAGTTTCAATTAGAGGTAGTGAAGATTGAGGAAAATCCTTGAATGTTTCTGAGATACAACGTTTATATGGCTGCTGTGGCTTAAAGATAGTAGCATTTGGCAATTTATGCTTCCTCCAATATTCCTCAGCTGGAGAGCCACACAACTTAAAGATTTTGTGTAGTTGTTCAACCTAGTCCCAAGCAACCTAAAAGTCAGTAATACATCATACTGAAAAAATACACATTTCTAGAGCAAAAATAAAAGACATCCCGATGCAGAAAAAGGAAATTTGTGAGGTTATACTGCAACCCAAAAATATTTGTAGCATAAACTGAATATCATAACAACTGTCATAAATGGAATGGTTCTCATTTTCTGTAATTTCTTTTTAAACCATCTCTCTTCAGCATTTTTTTTTATTCAAAGTTCATGACATAGCCCAACATAAGCCTCTAACTTACCCCAATTTGGTTGGTGTCTAGAAAATATTCCAATTAAATGGTCAGAAAAATAGATGTTACCTGCACACAAGACCTCAAAAGTGATACTCTTTTAAGGAACAAGATGAACCGCAAGCAAACGACTAAACCGATTACTTGAAATATTTGAAAAGAGATGAAAGCATCACAATTAGGATTCATAAACAAGGTGAAAAGCAATACCTCTGTTCGGCCAGGCATGATTGGCTTCCCAGCAAGCAGCTCTGCCAAAATGCAACCAGCACTCCAAAGGTCAATACCCACACCATAAAAGGTAGCTCCAAGAAGAAGCTCAGGGGGTCGATACCAAAGTGTCACAACTCTGCTTGTCATGCACTGCTTTTGCTTAGGATTATAGAAAGTTGCCAATCCAAAATCTGCAATTTTAAGGATTCCTTCGTTGTCAATAAGCAGATTGGAACCCTTGATATCACGGTGCAATACGCCTCGACTGTGGCAATGCTCAAGACCAGAAAGTAATTGCTTCATAAAGCATTTGACCTGTCATAGAGAAGACACTGATAGACAATTTAGCCTTTCAGTATGGGTTTTCTTTTAACATTTTATCATAATATGAATGATTCTTTCTTCCATCTAGTCTCACTCTTGATGATGATTAAAAAAGAAGCTCTGCTTACATGACTTCACCAAGCATTTAATGTTCGAGACAGATAATAAGCCTGGTATGATTTAATATTTATATTGAAGTTGTATACATGTAAAGTCAAGTAAGTCACCCTCCCTAGATGATGTGAAGTCTCTGTTTTCTATTTGAAGTAGGAGTAGACTAAAATTGAAAAAATATTTTCATAACAACCAAATAATCTAGGAGACTAATCAACAAACACAAAAAAAAAAATTGTTTAAAATATAACAGCTTGCTTAAGTAAAATTCTTTCCATATAAGAGCAAAAAGCAAAATCATTCACAATTTTAGGCAATAAGTTAATAGCTTCACTTTCTACAGATAAAATATATATATATATATATATATATATATATATATATATATATATATATATATATATATATATATATATATATATATATATATATATATATATATATATATATATATATATATATATATATATATATATATATATATATATAAAGGAAATTCAAAGCAGTTGCATCAGATAGAAAATGTCATTTAAAAGTATATAAGCTTGGAGAATATAGATTCATGAATCATGAAATAAATGGAAAACTAAATATGGTAAGAATAGTGAAGGGACCCAATATCCCTTCAAAAAGCCTAGGAGCAAAATCAAAAGCCTACACTCTACAAATAAAATTAATGCTAACCAAATGAAAAAACTTTATGTTATTAACCACATTAAAAGGAAACAAAATCAATAAACTACAACCTCTATTATACCCAAACTTGATCATTACTTAAGTATAGCAAGCAAACATGAGGTTAAAATTATAGTACCTGAGATTCAGTGAACTTAACACCTTGACCAGCTGAAAGACCTGCAAGATCATGTTCCATATACTCAAACACCAAATAAAGACTACATGACATTCTAGAAGTAACCAATCCTTCAAGCTTTACGACATTCGGGTGATCGAGTTTCCTCAAAACAAGTATCTCTCTTGCCATAAACTTGACACTCTCTGGTTCTAGATTATCAAATCTCACTTTCTTCAAAGCCACAATCTTCCCTGTAATAAGGTCTCTAGCTTTATACACATTACTATACGTCCCTTGCCCAATCTAAAAAAACACAAACACATCAACACAGAAAAAAATCAGTGATTCAACCAAAAAAATGCATCGGTTTCTGAAACGGAAATGGAATTGGAAGTACCTTAGCAAGCTTCTCAAACGTGTTTGCACGACGAGGAGTCCAATCGCCGATTGCTTCACCGGCAACAGCCATCAACCACGACGGCCAACCCTGCTGATTCACCGCGCACGGATCAAGCATAGGTTTCCGGTGCTCCAACGCCGGAAGATTCCCCGGAAAATCTCCAGTATGACGACTCGTTTGCTTCTCTCGAACCCTAACGACATTATTTCTCCCTTCAGAAGAATCCTTACGCTGCTCTCTCCGTCGACGACGTTGATCTCCGTCACCGGCCGCCGTCCCAAGCACGCAACCCATCCGTTAGATGAGGCAACGCACAATAACGGCAATAGAGTTTAAAAAACACATGAAATCAAAGAGTTGCAAAATCGCCGTCGTGTGCGGCGGCGATAACGGTGGTTTCTAAAAAAGAGTGAAAAGCGAAGAAAAAGGCTACGAACTTTTGGTTAAAAAGTTAGAGTGAATGGGAAAGTAATGAGTAGAGAAGCGTTGAAGAAACGACACGGCAAGAGGATGAAATAACGAAAATGCCACTGCGTCTGAAAGTCTGAGCTGGTGTTGTCAGTTAAATGGTGGCTGTGGCTATGAGAGAGAAGAAACTTCAAAACGACATGACGTCATTTGATTTTAAGAACTAGAAAGGTTGAATTTCTTTTTTTTCGTGGAAAAATAAATTTCTTCCACTAGTTTAATTTTTCTTGTTATTTGACTTTATGGTTTGAATTGAATTGATCTACTACGTAAATCCTTTTCATGAATTTAGGTGTGATTATTTAATATTGGAATTAATGGACTAGTACCAATGGTGAATGAAGTTAATGGTTTTGAATTCAATTCTCAAATTTCAGATTCGAGATTTTTCATCAAATCTGACACATGAGGTTACTTCCAACTACCATGTCTTGTGTAATAAATATTACTTACACCATATGGAGTAAATTTGCATTTATTGCTTTAAACAAGGAGTGAGAGAGGACATGAAAATGGGGAGGATAAAGTTACCAATTATATTTTCAGTTCCACACAAAGTTTGGTCTCAAACACACTAGTAATTTTAGGATTACTAATATTTGATTTTTATTAAATTTAAAATTGATTTTAATATTTTATTTTTATGTAATAAATTATAAGCAAATTTTGTTTTTTAATTTATTGAACAATTAATATATCCAGTTTATATATAGATCAGATACATTAATTATTCGATAAATTTAAAAAATAAAATTTATTTATAATTTGTTATGGAGAGTACATATATAATATATAATGAACTTAAATAGTTTTTTTAATATACGAAATGACAAATTGTTGAGTTTTTTTAATTTACAAATTAATGAACTTAAAGAAAAGAAATGGTGAATTAAAGGTATGCAAAAGTGAAATTAAAAAAATATTGATTAATGGTCTAGTCTATTATAAATGATAAGCAAGAGTTTGTTTATGAATAAAATTATTTAATTAATTATTTTTCAAAAATGGCAGCTCGCTTGTGTTGAAGTCACTTATTTATAACATACTCAAATTTGCCATGATAGCTAAATTATAATATCAATATTATTTTTAATTAGAGCCGGTCCTGACATTTTAGAGGCCTTGGGCAAATAATAAAAATAAATCTATAATAAAATATATTATTTTTTTCAGAAAAGAACATCATCTTTTAAATTATAAATAATAACAACAACATCAAAATCAGTCCCATATAACTAATATAAAAAAATATCTTATTCTTATTAATATTAGATCGTAGAGTAAATATTTTATAAATTTGTAATAATTTTTTATTTTTGTATGGACCAATCCTTCAAAATTAAAGTAAATATTTTATAAATATCTTTTTTATAATTTATATAATACCGTGAAGAAAGAAGAACTAAAAATATTCTAAAGTTATTAAGTTAATATTAGTATTACTTTAGAATTTTATAAATATTTTTTAAATTATAAAATTTTGAAGAAAGTCGAATTAATTACGCTAAAATTTTAAGATTTTAAAAATATTTCGGTAGATTAGACTGAATTCTTGTTCAAAAATCTTTAAAAATATTAATTCAATTATATATACTTAATCATAATGATTTAATTAAAAGTAATACTAATATTAATAAAATTTTAAAATAAGATTGTCCATGATTTAACACATAACCCATAGTTTAATTTTAATATTGTATAATGATAAATAATATATATAACAGTTTTAGATAACAAATTAAAAAAAATATAAAGATATTATATAGCTGTTTTAGATAACAAATTAAAAAAATATAAAGATAATAATATGTAGCAGCTTTAGATAACAATAATATATATAGTTAAAAAAGAAGAATATTGCTGCTAGCTCCAAGTTTCGAACACACGTCACTTGAATTTATAGAAAGGCGCACAGCCCCCTAGTTTTTTAGAGGCCCTGGGCTGTGGGCCTGCTTGCCCTGGCCCAGGGCCGGCCCTGTTTTTAATTCAAATCAATTATTCTTCTCATTTCCATTAATCCTCTGAGGGCTTTAAACCTTGCTTTTTCAATGGCTTGGTTAGAATATCTGAGTTGTAGTTCATTATTTCAATATTTAATTTCTTCTTGCTAACTTGGTCTCTTATGAAATGGTATTTTCTTTCTATATATTTTCTCTTTCCATTGCTCATTTGATGATTTTATAGATCAATTGCTGAGTTGTTGACAATTAACAACTTGTTTTTCACAACTTCACTAACATTCAACTCTTCAAATATCATTTCAATCCATAATGTTTAGCAAGCTACATATGAGGTTGTATCACACTATGCTCATATGATGATGTGGCCATTATCCTTGCGTCTTTTATCTCCACAAAATTGAAATTGCTTTAATCATGAACAAGTATCGTGTTGTATTTTTCTAGTTATCTTGATCTCCTTCCTAATCTAAGTCAGAATAGCCATAAGCATTTGCCTCATTTTTTAGTATACCATGATTTGCAGTGCCTTTAATGTATATGAGAATTCTTGTAACTACAAATAAATAGTATGATCTTGGTTCCTCCATGAATCTACTTACCAGACCCACGTAAAGGAAGATATCATATATATATATATATATATATATATATATATATATATATATATATATATATATATATATATATATATATATATATATATATATATATATATATATATATATATATATATATATGGTTGCATAGGTACTTTAGTGAAGCACTGATTTGCTTGTACAAGGATCCATCTACCAAACTATCATATGTGTCCTTCAATTTGATGCTTATTTCCATGAGAGTAATTATAGTGTTGTAATTTCTCATTTTAAATGTCTTCAATATATCTTCTACATATTTCTTTTGGTGCAAGAAAACTCCATGTTTTGTGTTTAAAAATTCCATACTAGAAAATAAGCCAACATTCCTAGATCTGACATCTTAAATTCATTCTTCATGTTGGTATTGAATTTTGTCTCTTCAATTTCATCTGAACTTGTTGTCGAGAGTTCATCCACATATAGGCATAGAATAATTTGAAACTTGGGGGCAGGGAAAGGGGTACCGACCCTTGGTCTGGTACAGTCCTCAGAGATGTCCAACAAAACTTATGGGTACAACCTCGCAAAACAGTGAATTCTCATATAAACAAACTCGACGAATTAAAGCAACACCATAACGTATAAAAAACAATGGTAAGTAAACAAAATAAGGGAATTCCATGAAGCACTATTTATGCAACTTATTTACAGTAAATGTTACATCAGGTAGGTTCATCTCGGACAAAAAACAACATACTATAAGCCCGACTCATCTCCAAAAAAATTTGGTCTCCCATCAACCATATCCTAATCGAGACAGATTTGCTCTCTTGAAATGAGCACAGTGGAATGGAAAATTCCACATGATGCAATACATTTTTAAAAGAAACCTACATAATGGAGAAAATGTCTTCCACCGACTTTGTATACTCTTTAGATAGCTTGAGGTTTTTTAGAGACATATTCCGAGAAACGTCTTCAGATTTCTTACAAACTTCTTGAGGCTCGCTCATAGATGCCTCTAACTTCTGCACTATCTTGCGCTAAGATTCAAATTATTGGTTCTCCTCAGCAAAAGTGGCCTCCGTTGTGGAAAGTGTCGACCAAGAAAATGATATAAATTCATATTTCTGCTTTATCTCTTGCACAAGTATTTGCACCCTCTCGGCCAGCCGGTGAGGGTACCTGAAAGTCTTCACATTGATTCCTATCTCTCTCACCAAATTGTCCTCATTAGTAAGATCCTCAATAATGAAAGCTATGATGTGTTCCTAAATCATTTCCTTCTCTTTTCTAATATGGTTAAGAAAAATATTTATCCATTTCCCATAGCACCAAATTCCAAGATGGCATATGTCGGACGCACTTGATATGCCATTTTCACAAACTCCTCTTGATGAACGACTTTAACCTTGCTAAAAAATAGGTATAATCTTCTTCATAAATAAGGTACCAAAATTCCCCAAAAATTCGAGTCACGCTGAACCTTCCTTAGGACTAGACTTTCCCTGAGAGCATTTCAATAGTCGGACCCATGGGAAGAACTCTCCCAACCAACCTCGACAAGGTGCACAAAGCACCCTTTGCCATAAGCTAGTCAAGAGAATCCTACTTGTTTTGTTGGAACCAAGACAGGAATGTGGAGGGAAGATAAACCGGAAGAGGACCCCGTGCCTAGTACACATCTAGTAGCTTGTATATTTATGACCTTTGTAGGTGAAAGGAAGACCCTATGGGTACTATTCATTTGTAGCATTGTCTGATGATATGACATCTTATATATACAAACAAAAAATAAGTAAGACAAGGGAGTTGTCCCCAAAAAAGCAGTAAGGAAAAGAAAATTTTCATATGTTAGTCCCCAAGTATGACTTGTCTCTTCTTTGGTAGAAATTTTCACCAGTAGGCGCGTTTCTATAAATCGTTTATTTTGTTTCTTTGATGACGCCCCAAAAGGAGCAATTATGTCAACAAAACCCAACTCATAAAAGAAAGATAACATTTTCCTCTTCGAGATTCTTCCTAGGACAATTTGATCATGTTGTAAACATAAGGCCCAACGTCCTTCAAAAAATGATTCTGACGCCAGAACTTTGATAAATGACCCAAACATTGGGAAAGCGACTCAAACTCTATTTTTCATAGGCTAATGTGAGCCACCTCTATAAGGGGCGCAACTATGTAATATCGGTTCTTGAAGTTCTTCACTCTCTCAGAGTAAACCTCAAACATATTATTGTTCTTCTAAAGGGAAATCAAACCTTTACCACACACTAAATCAGCATAACTTTGTTTACACTCTTCTTACACTTACAATAATAATGGATTACTGCTGAAGCGGTAAAGCGAAAAGCAAAAGTAAGTATTTATTTAATTTTATCTTATCATATCCATAGGGGTTAGTGATTATCAAATTTCCATTTGACGAGTCTCGTGTTCTTGAGTTTGGTTTTGAATGAGTTTAAAATGGTAAATGCGGGAATTAAACATATGAACATAAAAAGAATTTCATTCTTCGGAAAGGAGAGATTTATTGGGAATGAATTTCACATACCCGTTAAATACTTAAACTCGTCACTCAGTTGTACTCAAACTAATTCACTCGCCAATATCATCATGTACCACTCACACCAAGATTATGTCTAACGCAAAGTGAGATATCAATCATTTAGATCCCGTCGACGATGTCTCGCGCAACTCAACCAACACAGAGGCATTAAGATTCGATACCCAAAGTGATTATTAAGCCTAAATCTATAACTAGAGTATAGAACCTAACAAATATTCATCCAATAACAAGATTTGAGAAATTTATGTCTAAAGCAACTCAAATCCTAGCACAAAGCAAAAATAAGGATAAACATCAACATTGATTTGCAAAAGAGATTTCATACAATACCATGAGCAATAAATATACATACAAAACAAAGTATACTTACATGCAAAACCCCAACCCAGGAGAATTGCAAAGAGAAGAAAATAGGAGAAACCCCAATCTTTCACGGTGTCAATCACGAGCAAAGAAGCTTTGACTCCGGATCATCCGATTACAACCTCCAAATGTTGTTTTCTAAGCTCTAACCTAAGAAAAATGAAGATGATGACTTTGGTAACATATACCCTAAAACATAACCCTAAAAATCTATTTACAATTCTATTTATACACTTTACAAAACGTGCAGACCCCGCTTAGCCCGCTCTACAGAAACTTGAAATCTTGTTTCGGTCATAACATGAGAATCATAACTCTAAATTGCGCTCGGTTCGAAGCTTGGAAAGCTTATTCAATTCTCTATCTACCAATGAATAAATATCAATGCTTGGATACCTACAAAAATGAGAAAAAATAATTAAACTCAATGATATTTACACGATACACAACATATACAATATAACGTAAACTATATCGAGTATACACTAAAGTTGAGGTTTATTGACGAAAAGCAAATGAATTAAGTCGATGAGTGCTAATTATTCACACTCAGATTCACAACAATTTAGCACTCATCGATTACTTACACCAAGGTCGGGATAATCTTCTTACACTTGCACTAATACTAGATTACTTTGACGTATACCCAACTCACCGGGTGTAGTTGTGAAGGAACTATCGTCAGACCATCTAGAAAATCCACCTTGAAGTCATTGAAAGGAACACAAAAACTATCATATAAAACAGGATTTCATGAAGAGGGATGATGCACCTGTCATACTTGGTTCACATCCTCTTATTCCCTTCGAGAGGAAGCACCCCCTAGTTTGAGGAAGAACCCACATCGGTGAAGTCATTATCCAAACCACCCTTGCCGACAAAGGCAGTGACAATATCCAACTTCTATCCTCCCACGCGATTGAGTTATCTTTTATCACGTCCTAAGTTCCTTGATGAGAGTTGTCCATTTAAAAGTCCTGCCAACATATTAAGAGAAATGAATGTAAGTAAAAACATTAGGCCAGTATAGAAATAACTTTCACATATTTATGAAAATCACCTATAATCAATATGGAGCATGGCTGATGAGAGTATAAGTCCCTCAGGCGAGGAGTTGGACCTCTCGGGAAGGATTGCTAACAATCCCTCCGGCAAGACTTAAAACCAAGTCTCTTAGGCTAGACCTCAGTCGCACCTCTTGTGTGATATTCAATTTTTTGACTTGCCCGAGGAAACTCTTATTCCCTCTGGCGAAGAGTCCAGCATACAAAATATTGCCTTCATAGGCGGCAAGGATCTTCTCCATGAAGTCCAACATACAAAATATTGCCTTTATATACGGTAAGGATCTTTGCCATGAATTTCAGTATACAAAATTTTACCTTTATAGGCGACAAGGATCTTTGCCATGAATTCCAACATACAAAATATTTCCTTTTTATAGGCAGAAGGAATCTTCACCATGAAGTCCATCATACAAAATATTGCCTTTATAGGCGGCAATAATCTTCACCATGAAGTCCAGCATACAAAATATTGTCTTTTTAGGCTACAAGAATCTTTGTCATAAAGTCCAACATACAAAATATTGCCTTTATAGGCAGCAAGGATCTTCTCCATGAAGTCCAGAATACAAAACATTGCCTTTATAGGGCGTCAAAGATCTTCGCCATAAAGTCCATCATAAATAATATTGCCTTTATAGGAGGCAAGAATCTTTGCCATGAAGTCTAACATACAAAATATTGTCTTTATAGGTGGCAAGGATCTTCGTGATGAAGTCTAACAGACAATATATTGCCTTTATATGCGGCAAGGATCTTTTCCGTGAAGTCCAACATACAAAATATAAAAAAAATGTCATTGTTTATTATAGATATTCAAGAAAACCGCCTCGTGATAAGGAACTCACCCTCATGCTGAGGGACTCACATTTAGCAAAGGTACTCGCCCTTATGCCGAGGGACTCACCTCTCATTAAGAAGACTGCCTTTGTTTAAAGGGTCCACCACTGATCACGAGGCAAAATCTGCAAGAAGCCTAAAAACATTTAGCCCTTTACAAGCCCTCGTGCATAAGGGTCGTCACCTCGTAAGGTGTCGCTTGGGCGCTCCCTTTGCGTAGTATAGGGGCTCGCCATCATAATATACACTTGCACAATACCACTATCTCTCCATAAGTCACGTAGGCTGAGTCATACCATGAATTCCTAGAAAATAGGTTGCTAACAATCTCCCCCTAATCAAGGGGAGAGCGGTTACTGCTTCTTAGGGTTTCTTAAACCCTAAGCCCAAGGGCCTCTATAAATACTTCTCTTCTTACAGGAGATAGACATATCATACCAGTATTACGCATAATTCATAGCCTGTCATCTCACACAAGTTGACCTTTTTTTATCACCAAAAACACCATAATTCCACCATACAAGGCATCTCGCATCCGCAAACAAGCCTTAACCGTTATATAACTACTAAGATTTCATAGTATTCTCTACCTGCATAGAGATACTATGCACATCTGCATTTTTTGACAAGTAAAAAATTCATGAACTTTCAACTAACAAACAATTGAAATTAAAAATATTTTTATCTAAAATTAAATAATTATATTAAATTGTATATTTATGAAAATAAAAACCAGCATTTATTGCAAGATAAAAAAAATATTCTTTTAACAAAAATAAATGTATTTTATTTAATATTATGAAATACGATATTAATTACACAATATTTGTCTTATCAAAAGTCTAAAATTATTTTTTTAGTATTTTTTATTTGGTTTAGTTTATTTATTTTTATTTGTTTGTATGAATAAAATTTGAGTTTATTAATAAAAAGTTAATTATATTTTTAATTATAACTTTGGTCACCCATTAAACTAGTCACCCTATTTAAATTTTGGGTTAAATATGTTTGCGGTCCCTTTAAATATTCAAACTTTTGCTTTTAGTCTTTCAAAAATTTTCCTTCAAACACTGGTCCTCCTAAAATTTTCCATCCCTACCATCTATTTGGTCTAACGGAAGCTGATGTGGCACGCCACGTGACACGTCATGTCACTGAAAGTCAACACTACAAAAAACGAGACAGATTGTGGTGGTTTGAAATCCCCTTTAAATAACTGAAAAATAATTTTAAAAAATAGTCTTCTTCCTCCTATTCCCCTCTCTTCCTCCATCAAAATCATCTTCTTCCTCTTCTCTCTTCAACTTTCTCACTATAAATATAAATTTTAGAATTCTTTGAATGTGAATGGAAATATTATTTTAGAGGATGCTATTTATATGCATGCAATATCACTGAAATGTATTGCTGAAATGTATTCTTTCAGCAATATTACTGAAATGTATCACTGAGATGCATGCAATATTAAAGTCAATAAAGGGAAAAGGTCTACTTAGAAATTCCAACCAAAAAAGATACAACATAATATTGCTCACATCATATAATATTGCTCACATCATGATTGCCCATCATCTAGCAAACCTTCTAAGCCTTAATTTGTTATTTTCAATAGCTTAGTTATGAAAGATCCTATGCAAGCACACACAAGCATAACAAAAAATATGTTGTACTCCTTCGATGTTTATAAACATTTTAGTAGCAAGCTAACATTAATATTCCCAAACTGAAGGTCATACTTTTATCACATTAAATTCCATTTGCAAAGCATGTCCGTCTACAACATAAAAAAAGATCTTTTGTCACTTTTATCACATTTATACCACGACAAAAATGGTAATGGGTGTCTCTTTTGTCTCTTTTCTCTCTGACGAGTGTAATCGCAGCGCTTCCTCGGTCTCGCTGTGTCTGACTTACAAAGCATGATTCAATTTTTATGTGGATGCAGATTGGTTTTTTATTTTTCATTAATAGCTTATGGGTTGTGTTGCCATTGTACAAAGTAATATTCACTTTCCTCAAGAGGCAACTATGTTGGAGAAAGAAAGATGTTCTGGAATGTATAGGCTTTCATATACTTCATATCAAGGATCATAGTTGACCCTTCTAGTGGAACTAATCCTCCCAATCATATACCTTATCATAATATATTTTATGATTTATGACAGGGTTAAAACTTAATGTGATCAACTTCTTATACACTTTGCTTAGTACATTTCCATCAACTACTACATATACAAGTTGTTTTTAGAATCTCAGTATGACATTAATGAAACCTACCCATGTTCTAATGGGAAGTGTTTGATTTTAAAGTTTCCATTGATAAAGAAAATGAGTAAATTAAAAAGTGAAAATATAAGCATCTCTCAGTTTCAATCAGAGAATGATATTGTGCTCAACTATTACAATACAACAAATTTGAGTTTACTTTCTATTTCTTATATTTGAGTTTACTTTCTATTTCTTTGAGGCATTTTGTCAAACAGTTCATGTTCACTTGTAAACCAAGACAAGCAAAAAGAGAAATTCACGGAGAGAATGCAAACAACCTTTCCATTCACATTCAAAGAATTCTAAAATCTAAATTTATGGTGAGAAAGTTGAAGAGAGAAGCGGAAGAAGATGATTTGGGTGGTGGAAGAGAGGGGAAGAGGAGGAAGAAGACTTTTTTTCTTTTCTTTTTTAATTATTTTTCAGTTATATAAAGGAGGTTTCAAACCCCTGTAATTTGTCTCGTTTTTTGTAGTGTTGACTTTAAGTGACGTGGCGTGCCACGTGGCATTGCCACGTCAACTTCCGTTAGATCAAATAGACGACAAGGACTAAAATTGGGGACGGAAAATTTTAAGAGGACCAATGTTTGAAGGAAAATTTTAGAAGGACTAAAAGCAAAAGTTGGAATATTTATAGGGACTACAAACATATTTAACCCTTAAATTTAAATATATTTGCTCTCTACTTTTATTTTTGCAATAAAATTTGATAAAGTATATAAAAAAAATTATAAGTAAAGGGAATTAATTAACTAGCACGGGGGTGTCAAATTCATGGGAACAAATTACAAATAAAAAAAGACCAAGCAATCACCTAACATGTAAATTATTTAAGGATTAATACTCAATTTGCCTCGGTCATATATGTAAGAGGGTCTATCAAATGAACTATCAAGTTCTTAAAAAATTGTTGGAAATCCACCAAAATTTATGATGAATTTCAATCAATCTTGATGAACAAAATTGTTTTCACCACACAATACTAATGAAAAGAGAAAAAAATTAAAAAAAAAAGAAAAGATTAGGGTTTCTGTTGAGTAACTCTCTGCCCACAAACTGTTGTTTTTCACTTGCAACTGCAAATTCTGTGAATACAACCTTTTGACTTGATTACAAAAATAGGGGCTACTCTCTCTATTATAGATTTAGGTTAGCTTGCTCTCTAAGCCAATACCCAAAATTATAAAAGCCTAAAATACCTATTTTAGAACTAAATCAAATCTAATATATTTTAGATCTAAATCAAATCTATCTAATTTAAATTTAAATCAAATATGTGTGTAACAAACTGTTTTCACACTTCTAAATCAAATCAAATCTTCTCGACACAAGAAATTATAATTTAACAAAAATCACTCTCAAGTTACACACTTATTTTAAATCATTGTCAATGTTTTAAAACATAAAAAAAAAAATTTATTATATTAAAATGGACTCTTTTTAACATACTCCCATATAACATAGTTAAAACTTGCAAAATAGAGAAATTCATCATATATATTTCAAACAACATTAATTTAATTAATACAATATTCATTTATGGTAACACATTATGTTCTCTATATTCAAGAAGAACATTTATTAAAATTAAAAATATATACTATATTAATTTTTATTCCATGGATAGCAAGCAGGCTTTTGTACAGGTGATTCTCGTTCTTGAATTTTACATGATCCTGATTTATATATATTCCAATTGCAATAATCACAAGCATCTCTACCATCATCACCATGAATGTATATATCAAACCAATACAACTCATTATTCCATACAAATGAACAATAGTATTGTGTTGTACCAATTAAAGTAGGTTTAAAATTCCAACTAAATACTTCACCATGATGTAAAAGATGAACTCCGAGATCATCGTCTTTGGATTTGCAATGAAGAGTTAAATCTAAATTGCCTTCTAAAGTGTTAAAAACATTTATATAATGTCTGAAAAGATGATCAACAGAGTTAACATCATGTGCATGAACTCCAAAAATATTATGTATTGATAAAAACGATAAAACACAGAACAAAAAAACTTTTCGAATAAATGGAGACATTGCACCTTTGGGTAATGTTTTATTTAGAAGTGAGAAAGATTTGATATACAAATGAAGAAAAACATATATTTATATGAGATTTTTAGGAAAGAATTTGTTTTTTCTAAAACACTTTTTTTTTTAAATCTTGTTAAATAATTGTTTTTGTTTTTATATCAAACTAGCTGATGAAATGGTGTCTAACCTAAAAATTTAAAGCCACATGTTCAAATCCAGAAAAATATGTCTAGCCTGAAATTTTTTGACATTTGTCAATTGAACTAAACGATAATAGTCACGTGTCAATTTAAAAATATAATTGTTTGACATTATTGTTTAGTAAACGACACTATTGATAATAGTGTCGTTTACTATTTAAATGATACTTAGATCAATAATAGTAAATTTTATGTATGGTTTTAGAAAAAAAGTATAAATTTTCGTATATAAAAATATTTAGATCAATAATAGTTTTTTTTTCGTATATCTTTTTTGAATAAATTTTTTTTTGATCATAAATACCATTTTCATATATAAAAATTTGGATCATAATAGTGCCGTTTACTATTTAAACGATACTTAGATCAATAATAGTAAATTTTCCATATGGTTTTAGAAAAAAATGTAAATTTTCGTATATAAAAATATTTAAATTAATAATAGTTTTTTTTCGTATACCTTTTCTGAATAAATTTTTTTTGGATCATAAATACCATTTTTCATATATAAAAATATTTAGATCATTAATAGATTTTTCCCATATACAAATATTATTTATGTTTAGGTATCGTTTACATAAAAATATTTAGATCAACAATAGTGTTTTCCCCAATATACATTTTTTGAATATAAATTTTTTGGATTATAAATATCATTTTCGTATATAAAAATATTTAGATCAACAATTTTTTTGAATATATATATATATATATATATATATATATATATATATATATATATATATATATATATATATATATATATATATATATATATATATATATGTCTCCTATTTACATTTTTGATAATATATATTTGTGAAATGACATCAATAACAAATCATTTTTCTAATATTTAATTGTGCAAACAGTATTTTAATTGTATAAACTTCATTACATATATTAATATAATAATATTTTGAATCATATAAATTAAAGTTAATGATAAGTGACACACATTTTTGTATTTTATACAATAACGCACCTTTGCAAGTATATTTTTAAATTCATTTTAATAGAAATAATTTTTTAAAACTAAAATTATTATTATTTTCTTACAAAATATTGTATCTTAAAATTAAAATTATTTCAAATTATATTTTTTTGTTATTAATATTCAATTACTAAAGTTAATTTTTAAAAATTATATACTATTTTAAATGTAAAATAATAATCAGTTAAAATGATCACAATAATCTTTTTATTAAAAACTAGCGGGATACCCGTGCTATCGCACGAGGCCGTTTGGGTTTAATATTACGTGGATAAGATCTATCTTATAAAGTTATTCCGTATATATGTAAACAATACTCATATTAATTGGATGACTGTCGGAATAAAAATTAAACATATAATATGTTAAATTATAGTTAACGATCTAAGAGTTAATAATACATCCAAATTTTAGCTCTTTAACTAAAACAATAATTACACGTCGCAATATGTCATTTGTCAGTTTTTAAATTTGTTTTACGGGTTATAAACATTCACATAATCACAAATATAAACAAAAAATATGTAGCAACCTTTATGCATTGATTAAAGTAATATAACAACACTATACTTATTTGATCCAATATAAAAATACTTAGAACCCGTTCATAAAACACTTATTTGATCCAACGCTGGGTAAAATAATTTTATAAAAATAATTACTAGATTTTACTTGTTTATTAAAATATTTGTAACTTGTTTTCGTTTATAAAAATAATTGTATCACCAATATACTTTTTCGCATTTATAAAAATATTTTTAACTTATTCACGTTTATAAATATATTGTATTAATAGTAGACTTTCCCAGTTTATAAAGTTATTTGATATTTATTTTCGTTTATAAAAATAATTGTATCAACAATAGTCTTTTTTCGTTTATAAAAAAAATTGTATCAACAATAGACTATTTTTGTTTATAAAAATATTTGTAACTTATTCTCGTTTATTACATCAATTGTATCTATAGTTGATTATTCTCGTTTATGCAAATATTTGTAATTTATTCCGGTTTATAAAATCAACTGTATCAACATTATTTTAATTTGTGAATACATTTATCTATTGAGAAATTATTATTTAATATTGGAGAATAATAATTTTAATAATACATTTAGTTTTGCTTTAATATAAATTTATTATAGATAATAAAAAATTACATTATTAAATAATAATATAATATTTATTATTGTAGATACCAGTACGAAAAAAATAAAAAATTAGATATAAGAATGTCAAAAAATAAATTATAATATTTAATAATAATTTTAATAATACATTCAGTTTTGCTTTAATATAAATTTATTATAGATAATAAAAAATTACATTATTAAATAATAGTATAATATTTATTATTGTAGATATCAGTACGAAAAAAATAAAAATTTATATATAAGAATGTCAAGAAATAAATTATAATATTAAATAATAATTTAACATTTATTATTGTAGATATTAGTAGAAAAATCACAAAGTAGATCTAAGAATATCGAAAGAGAAAACGAATTTAGAATGGCTCAATTAAATGGTGGCTAAGAATAATTTAAATTTGAAAAAATAAATTAAATGGTGGCTCAATGTCAATAAATTGTATCAACAATAGGCTATTTTTGTTTATAAAAATATTTGTAAGTTATTCCCGTTTATTACATCAATTGTATCAATAGTTGACTATTCCCGTTTATGCAAATATTTGTAATTTATTCCGGTTTATAAAATCAACTGTATCAACATTATTTTAATTTGTGAATCAACTGGACCAAGGAAGAGTATGAAGTTATAAGCTAGTAACAAACCCTTGCTGTCGCACGGGTCTCGTATGGTTTTCATACCGCATGATCTAATAATGTTTCGTATAGTTCTATCTTATGTCAATATTAAGATAATAACAAACAATTAAAATGTATTAAAATCTGAGGTAAATAGTATATTAACCAAAAAAAGTCGAGATGAGTTTCATTAATTACGAAATATAGGTTAATAACATGCACCAACTTTTAAGCATTGATCAGTATATAATAAACCGTACAATTGATTCTCTAACTTCAATTATATAAAACAGTAGCAAAAGAAAGATTTAACATATGGACATTAAAATGAACAGTCTGCAACTGCTATCTCATAGATGCGGTCACATATACCCGTTAATTCATTTCATTCATTCATTTGGTTAACATACGTATACTTATAATATATAATCATGAGTTTATAAAAATTATTGTAACTTACTTTCGTTTGTAAGAGTAATTATATCAATATTTAGATTTGTTCTCGTTTATAAGTGTCTTGAAACTATGACAATTTATAAAAAATATTTTAACTTATTCATGTTAAAAACAAATGCATCAATAGTTGAATTTTTTTTTCGTTTATACAAATATTTGTAACTTATTCTTATTTATAAAAGTTATTCTAACTTATTTTTGTTTCTACGAATAATTATATCAACACATGCAATTTTTCTCGTAAGTGATTTGAACTCGTGTGACTATTTATAAATATAGTTTTAACTTATTCTTGTTAAAAATAATTGAATAAATAGTTGAATTTTTACCGTTTATAAACATATTTGTAAGTTATTTATGTTTCTAAAAATAATTGTGAAAATAAATATTTATCGTATCATCTTAAATTTATTTATTCAATAGTGGTAAATATGTGTCTCATAAGTTTCTACCTATTATCATTAAAGTTGTATGATTAACATTTATCATTAAATTTTTATGAATACTATTTAACATTTTTTATCATGATAACAATTATAATGTTAATTTGTAAAAATTCTTACATATTTTAGTTATTTCATAAGTCTAAAATAATTACTAAATTTCAATTGATTTTATTTTATTTGATTACCATTTCTATAAAAATTTAAATAATTTTAAAATATATTTTATTTTAAATAAGGAACTAACTAATTATAAAATAATTTTTATTCTTATATTTTTAGAATGATAATTTGTAATTCAATAATAATGATTTCACTAAATAATTAAATTTCATAAAATATAGGTTAAATGATAATTTGACATTATTGTAATTATCATTTAATTACCTAAAATATTTAAGGAAATCAAAAAATTGAATTTAAAGCTTAAAAAATTACATTCCCGTGTATGCATTTAGAACAACTTTTCGTGTTAAAAATATTTTAACTAATTCATGCTAAAAAAATTGTATTAATATTTGAATTTATAAAATTATTTATTTTAGTAATTTATAAGTTTAAAAAAAAATTACAAATATCTCTATTGATTTTTTTTTATTAACTTTTTCCTGAAAAACTAAATAATTAAAAAATATTTTTTATTTCAAGTAAAAAATCTAAATTTTATCCAAAAAAAATCAATAATAAAAAACAAGTTAGTAGTATTAAACACCTAAAAACAAAATTGAATTTCAAACTAAACAATTGGTGTCCCGTATCTTTATTAAAAAAAACTTTTTATCTTCTCAACCTTTTAACTTAATTTTCAAATTAATTGCAAAAATTAATTAAAAAAACTTTTTATCTCCCTTGTGACCTTTCAATCTTTCAAATTAATTGCATTCAACAGTGAATTTATACATGACCTCCCTTCAAATTAATTGCATTGAACAACGAAAAATTAAATTTCAATTGAAAAATTAAAAAGATATTTTAATAGCAATGAAAACAAAAAAATCAAATATATCCATAAAATCAGAAAAATAGATTATATTTTCATTTTCAATTAAATGTAAAAGGAAACAAAATATTTGCAAAATCTCTCATTAAATGAAAGAAAAAAACTGAACATCAAAATCTTCATCGCTCTCAAAATCGATTTAAATCCCTCGTATTTCTCAACAATTCAGAAAATCGAGAATTATTTGTTCCATCAACTTAAGATGGATTGATACACAGATTGATTAAATTTCAGAACATATAATGCAGTTCTAAGGATATAGAAGCAAACTATACATTTCTCTTTTAATTTCCTCAATCCCAACATCATTAACCAACTTTGAGCCATTCCACTTTGTGCCATTCCATGCATTTAAAACATTTAATGGATATCCTCCTGCAATTATCCTCCTCCTCCTGCAATTTTGAAAAAGTAAATCAGTTTCACATAAAAAAACTATACATCATGGTATGATGAATTACCACCAAATAAAAAGATAGGCAAAAACACTAATAGAGGAGGGAATCAAATCCAAGCAGAAACCTTCAATTTCAATTTTTTTACATCTTTGTTTAAAATCTTCCAATTCCTTTTGCATATCTTTAGCTGCTTCATATGTATAAGCAAATCAAAGAAATCAAAGAAATGTAAATAGAAAACTTTTAACCAACTACCAGTGTGTATTATTTCTTCATGTTTCTTCTACATTTGGAAGGCTTAGTCCCCATTCCTCTGTCTCTTTATCGTACCCACACTTTGAGTATGAACCTTTTCATAAATCAAATAATTGCAAATCAATTTTTATTCTTTTAAGCTAATAAGAAAATAAGCACAAATGAAATCGATAAAAACCGAAGTTCACGATCGCATCCAGTTTAAATCAACCTTTTACTTCAGTAGATCCTGTTTCAAAGAAATTTTTTTAATTAAAAAACAATAAAACATTGAAAAGAGAAACACAATCAACAATAACTTGTATATTATTTTACTTTTTCTTGGCTTGAAATCGAATCCACAACCCACAAGCAGATCTCCATCTTCTTCTTCACTTGAAACCCACAAGCAGATTTCTAATTTCTTCTTCACTTGAAATCAAAACCACAACCCATAAACAGATCTACGTCTTATTCTTCGTGAACTGAAAAATCCACAACCCACAAAACCATTAAACTGATATCCATAAAAACATGGTCATGAAGCAATAAATCATTGGTTGGTTGAAGATACATTTGCATGTTTTTGAAAGAAAAAAATATACAAACACAAAACCGAACAATACATTTTGTACCAACAAAAATAACATTACCTGAATAATGATGAGAAGCAGTATGATAGAGAAAACGAAATCTGGAGGGGATTTGAGACCCTTCTTTTCAAGCATATCATTTCTTCTATGGAGGAAACAGTCTGAATAAACAAAATCTGTGGAAAAAGGAAAATGATGGAGGAAAACGAAATCTGGAGGGATGAAGAGAGTGAATGAGGAAAAACAGAAAGAGGGAGAAGAAAAAGAGAGACGTGAGAAGTTGAAAGGTTAGTGTGGTAGGAAGTTGTGCCGTGTTGTTGCTTGGATGTTGTTGCATATGGCTGCTAGGGTTTATCATTCCAACACACATCCATAAATACAAAACAAATCACGCTAGAATCTGTAATCATGATATTTTGTAATTCTCAATGCATGAAATGTGGAAAAAATAAAAAAAAGCAAATTTAAATGTGTGAAAAAATAATCGAGCAGTATTGTTGTAGTGATGCCATGTCAGCACATTCAAACTTAGAATCAACCATAATGCAGTATTTAACAAAAAGACTAAGCTGCCCTTAATTATTAGATTAGTTTAAGTTAGACATAGTTAGGGTATACGTGGAAATTCCAAGTACTTTAAATTTTATATATTGTTAATAGAATAATTTATTAAAATATTTTGATTAATAATTTATTAAAAATAATAATAATAAAATAATAAAAAGTGAAAAAAGTGAAAAGTGAAAGTGAGTTGGAAAGTACGAATTGAAAAAATCAATAAAAGACATCTTTTGCTCATAAATTATTAATTTAGACTAAGATAATAAATGAGTATTTTTGTGATTTCCAGAACAACAACTTTTCTTATATTATAAATAAAAAACTTTTTATACAGAATAATGTCTTTGATTCAAACTTTGATGTAATATATACATTTTTTTACTTCCAATTTTAACATGTAATATATTTCATCCCAAAACATTTGATAAACAAAGTATAAGTGAAAAAAAATTAAATTGTTTTAAAAAATAATCAAATAAGCCATATTTATTTAGGTCCATTCTTTAGACAAAAAACAGTTGACACAAAAATGTATTGGATTCAAACTCTAATATAATTATTTTAGATTATTTATTTACAAAAATAACCAATATATATATATATATATATATATATATATATATATATATATATATATATATATATATATATATATATATATATATATATATATATATAACGTATCATATGAGAATGTCATTTTTACTTGAGAACATGAGAATGAATTCTGAACCATTAGATTTTAAAATAAATGGTGGAGATTATATGTCATTATCATTTTCTCTCTCCTCATTCATTTACTTTAATAATGGGCGAGGGAGAAAAAAAGAATGACACATAATCTCCACCATTTATTTTTAAATTTAATGGTTCAGATTCATTATCATGATCTCACATAAAAATGATATGAGAATGTCATTTTTATGTGAGAACATGAGAATGAATCTAACGTAATGAAAATGACTTTTTATGTGAGAACATGAGAATGAATCTGAACTATTAAATTTTAAAATAAAATGGTGGAGATTATGTGTCATTCTTTTTTAACGATAAAATTTTGCATATCTTAATGTATTGTGGTTATTTTTGTAACAAAATCCACCATTGGATTGAAAGATATTATCATATAGATCATGTCTATAAAATTTAACATCAATAAAAAACATTTGACATGTCAACGAGATGCATAAAAACTAACGTCTTACAAAACTTTATGAAAACCGTTAAATTTTATCATTTTCTTTAACATATCTAATGATTTTTGATTGATGCAAAATTTTATAGGCGTGATCTATATAATAATATTTTTCAATCTAACAATAGATTTTATTATACAGACATGTGGTGAAGAGTTATCAAAGATGTCTGTTACTAAGTTATATATATATATATATATATATATATATATATATATATATATATATATTTATATATAAACACATAAAAAATCAAAGAAGTCAGTTTTTTTTTGTTGCTTTATGCACTCTGATTTCTAGGGAAAATGGGTCATAGTAATTCAGAGTTCATGTCGAGAGGTCATAACACTGGCCAAATATTGTTCTCATCAAAGAAGTCAATTTTAGTTTGTGAAATTTCAACGTAAAACATTTGAAATAAAAAATATAATGATCTCAAATTAAATATTTATATTAGATTGTGTATTTATGAGAAAAACATCATTTATTGCTAGGTCCAAAAAAAATATATATTCATCTAACCGAAATAAATGTGTTTTGTCCCAAATTATGAAATAAGATATTCACCAAATAATATTTGTCTTATGTAATTATTCTTTTTTAGTATTTTTTGTGTGGCTATGATTGAATTGATGGAACACAACGGAGCGGTACAGAATGGAATATAAATTCTAGTCTATTGTTTGGTTATTTTATTTAAAATGTCACATTCCATTACATACACCCCAAATTGGATGGAGCAAAAATTGAAGAATTTGATGGAATGAGATGAAATGCATTCCATCATATTCCGTTCCATTCCATCCTCTTTTTATCAATCCAAACATTGGAACATTATGTTATTCCATTTCATTTCGCTCCGCTCCGTCGTGTTCCATCAATCCAAACATATCATTTGGGTTTAGTTTATGTCTCTAGATTTTAGATTTTTTTTAGTTTATTAATATAAAATTAATTATATTTTTAATGCGTTTGTTCCAGGTTAAAAGTTGCTTATAAGGAGAAATACAATTAATACACATGTTTTCAATGTTGCTAATGTCACATCGAAGCTCATCCCTTTCTTTATGTTGAAATGTGTGTTTACCGGTATTTTTGGTAAACAATCACGAATTTGATGAAAGTAGTGAGATTAATTTGAAAACCCTCTAAAGCAATTTGTGCAACTAATTTGTATGAAAACATGTGCGTGTGATTAAAATGTGGCCGTTTGTACGAAGACGACGCAAAAATAAAGTTTAAATAAAGACAAATTTTAAAAATGACAAGGAGATAAAGTGCAATAAATGACATTAAATAAAGGTGAAACCTGAGACAAAAAAAAATGTTTTGTTTAATGAAACAAGAAAACAATGAAAAAGACTGGATGCAAACACATACATATTTCTTGCGAATTGTTTTGCTCTTTGACTCGGGTACTCCAGTTGTATGGAGAGAATGTATGAAATTTTGCAACTCTTATTACAATGTATGAGTTTGCTATTTACTTTGATTTATTATTTTGTTCTCGGGAGGTTAATGTTAAGACCATTATGGGCCAAAATTTGTTCGACTGTATTGGTAATATTATTTTACCCCCAATATTATCTTATTGGGCTTGCCTAAGAACTCGATCGACATCTTGGTTTCGTTGAACTACTATCACATCCTAGCCATTTGGCTCTTGGCCGTTGTCGACAATCCTAGGCTCCTGGTTGTTCTCGACAACCCTCACTTCCAGAGGGTTAACCCGTGGAGATTGTTTGGTGTTGGTGTTACTAGTGCTGGTGGGGCACCAAAAAAATAACCATTCTAGCCATTTGTTGGGCCAATTGGTGATAACATTGAGTCATATTTTCTATTAGCGAGTTAAGCACAGTGTGTATCTACTGCGTGAGCATGTTGACCATATTGTGGTTACTCTCGTCCATTTGTTGTTTCATAACTTGGACGAGGTTATTGGTCAGAGGCGACATACTTGGGAGAAATATGCCATACCTCCTGGTGGTTGTCCCACCTGACCAAAGTTGTCCATGGTAGGGTGTATGCATGCCATCATTATAGTTGACATTATCATAAGGATGCCTTATGCAAGGATGCTCTTATGTAAGGATGTCTTTTGTCTTCTAGGTTGTGTGGCGATGCATCTACCAATATGGCGGTATACTATTTAACTAATGAAAATACGTTTTTCCTCAACAGAAATTGGGACCCCAGAATTACCAACACTCGTCGTTATCGGTTGATCTCCAGGGTTTGGAGCATTACCTTGGGAAGGAGTTGATTTCTACGAGACATCTCAGGAATTTTCTTACCACTCCTAAAAACCATAAACCCTCGAAACTCATAATTTTTTATGTGTAGGGAAAAATCATTCAAAAGAAATGTAAGACACGTTTTTCTACAAAAATATTTAGAAATATTCGCATAAAATGGTCCCACCACGTGTGCCAATTTGTTTACCGGAGTTTTTGGTAAACAATCACGAGTTTGATGAAGCTAGTGAGATTAACTTGAAAAGCCTCCAAAGCAATTTGTGCAAATAATTTTTATGAAAACAAGTGCGTGTGATTTGGTTGTGAGAGTTTGTACGAAGACGACGCAAAAATAGAGTTTAAATGAAGACACATTTTGATAAATAATAAGGAGATAAAATGCACTAAATTACATTAAATTAAGGTGAAGTCTAAAACATAAAAAGTAAATGCTTCGTTTAATGAAACAAGATAACAATGAAAATAGTGGATGCAGACACATACATATTTCTCGCAAACTGTTTCGCTCTTTGACTCGGGTAGGGGTGTTCATGGGTCGGGTGAGTTAAATTTAGTCAAAACCATAACCCAACACATATATGGTACACCAGTTTGAGTGAGATAAAATAACCACCCACGGTATTATTGGATCAGTTGGGGTAAAACTACAAATTTGTGAGTTGGATTTGGTTGGGTTGTGGGTTACCCATTTTTTCTTTTTTTCTTCCTTATATAATTATAAATGACATGTCAAATTTTTTTCTTAATAAATAATTTAACTTTTTACCGCAATTTTTTACATCAATTGTCTAAATGCACGATAATATTCATCATAAATATATTTGCAAAAACCAAAGTCACATTACAGTAATGCCTAGAATTTTATAAAATACTTGCGACTTACAAGAATTAACATCAAAATAATCAAAATGCAACATCATAAATAAGTTAAAACCATTACTTACAAAATAAAAGATATTCAAAAGGTTGTAATTGAAGCAATCAAGATTAAAGACATCAAAGTTATCACTTATCAAGTTACAAAACATAGTCACTCAATAACCCATGGGTTTTGTGGGTTGGTGTAGATTTACCCATAACCGAATTATTTTGAATGATTTTTCATTTTTAAAAACCGTATTCACCCAATAACCCGACTCAACCCTTTTTTTTGGATCGGTTTGGATGAGTTTCATTGGGTTTACCCTACCCGTGTACACCCTTAGACACATGTACTTCAGTTGTATGGAGAGAATGTATGAAATTTTGCAATCCTTGTTATAATGTATGAGTCTGCTATTTATTATATGTTTAGAACTGTCGATGACAGTTCTAAACACTAGGAGACTGTTGAGTTTTATGCCACGTTTAACCTTCAAGCTTCCACTAGCACATACAAGTGTCACCCGCGATCTCCTGCTTGTTTACCACCCACATTATAATAATTGTTTCAAACTTCCCAATAAAATCTTGATGATAACTGTGAAACGTGTCGTCGACATCATCTCTGCTTGACACTCAATTTTTGAAGAATTCGCTAAGTCTTGAAACTCTTTGTGGCAGTCGATTAACATCCTCGTCGACTCAAAATTCCTGTTGGTTGTCATTCTCAAGATTTTGGACATGTTTCCAAGTGATTCTGATCTTGTGGATCTATATGTTTCAAGAGATTGTGTTTCCTCATTTATTATAAGATTCTCTCTCTCTCTCTCTCTCTTGGTAACATGCTCACACTTATAGACAAAAACAAAAGAGATAGATGAATTAAGTTGCTAGAGGTTAGACTCGCACTTTAAAAACATCACAGACAAAAGGTTTTTATTAAATCATAAAGTAAGGATTTGAATCAATGAAACAACAACTTGAATCAAAGGTTGGAAAGAAAGGAAAGGAGACATGATTCGAGTCATGTGTATCTCATGATTAGCGTAAATTAGAGTTATGATTCGGATCACACTATTCTATGTTTTGACTCAAATTAGACAAAGCCAATTCCCAATTTTCACAAGGCTTCATGATTTGAGTCACACTATGCATGATTCGAATCACGCATCCTTACAACCTTGATTCAAACATTATAACTTGTGACTCAAGTAATACTTAATATATTTTTGATACAAAACCAATTTCATGGATACAAGAAATAAAACAATGAATGAAGAGGTTCTTAAAGGTACGAATACTAATTATAGCCAAAGCGAACAAATACAAATGATTCAAAATGAATTACAACAATAATGCAAATAAATTCATACAATGCAAATAAACTTCAAAGCAAACAAACATGCGATAAATCAAATAATGCATATACACGCAAATTGACAAATCATCAAAATTAAAAATAATTATTTTTAATAGTATCTAATAAACTTTAGAGCAATATTCCATTGTTTGAATTTGTATATAATTGATGGAGTGGAATGGAACATGATGAAGTTCATTTCATCATATGCCATACAATCTTTCAATTTTTTTTTTTGATAATGAAAAGGGCTTAAAGCCCGAAAGAAAATAACAACTACTTAGCTACAACAGGAACGACAATCCCAGTAGCATTAAGATCTAATGAATCAACAAGGAAATCAGGAGCCCTGTCGAAATAAATATATCTCTTGTCAATGCATCCATGCTTTGTCAAGTAATCCGCGACGCATTAACACTCCTATAAATATGCGATATAATAACCGTCTCCAGAATTTTTAACTGCTGCAGAATCTGCCTAAGAATAGCAACGCACTCCACATGACCCACAACGCCTTGCTCTAGCGCTTCCACTACTTCCGTGGAGTCAATATTGATCTCCACTTTCTTATAACCCAACCGATTTATGAGTTTAACACCTTCATACACTCCCCACATTTCTGCCAGAATTGCACTACTACTACCAACATTCTTTGAGAAACCTCCTATCCACTTCCCCATTTCATCTCTAATTACACCTCCACAACCTGCAATACTATCGCTCCTACTTGCACCATCGATATTGAGTTTGATCATTCCGCTTGTTGGCGACTTCCACCCCACAAACTTGTTTCCACTTCCCTCTTCTTTAATGTTTTTGTACAAATTCATGGCCCGAAGGTATTCATCACACCTTCTAAGAATATGGTTGATAGGACCAATAGGTCGCGCATAATTATCATCGTGCTCTTCCTGATTTCGCCACGTCCATAAAGCATTGCAAGCAACAATCCAAGTATTTCTCCAGTCTTTATTACTATTGTTCATGTAGTTAAGATTCAAACTTATCCACTTTGCCAAGTCTGCCAAAAAAAACTCCAACATTAGCTCACTAGGGACTAAGCTTTGCCAAACTTTCACGCATGCATGGCAATCTCGCTGCGCATGCAGGCTGGACTCACAAGCAGCTCCACACAAATTGCACCCCACGCTTCCCAATCCTTTGTTATTCTTGCTGAGATTAGTAAGCAGTCAGTTATGCTTAAGCAACCACATAAAAGTTTTGCATCTCTTCATAATCGATGCTTTCCAAATCTTACTCCAATCTCCATCAATGTCTTCAGTATTATAACCTTCGAGTCAATTTTCATTTCAACCCTTTATAGATATATGTAATATAATGAACTAATTTGTTTTATTACATCCCATCAAGTTATAGAAAACACAAACAATAAAATAAAATATCTATTTTATTTCGTTCCGTTCCACTTCATTCTATCCTATTTCATCCTGCTGCTCTGAGATCCGACACTAGTTAATCCAATCACTCTTTATCATGGTCCGGACTCAATTATTTAATCTACTATCTATTCATTAATAATAGATTGACCAAATTGCCTAAATTACCCTTTCACCAAAATTTATTTGCACTAATAAAAGGTCATTTTTGTAACTAACAAATTAAGTATTCACTCTTTCAACTTTATTGAATGGATGTCCCAAGTATTAGCTTTTCATTGGTCCGAATTAAATAACATTTTTCCTACAACTTTATTGCATGAATGATGACATCACATGTAAGCCATGGGTGATGGAAGTCATATTTAAATTTCTTTTACATTTCATTTTCCCACACTTTCTTACTTTCATTTTAATTTTTCTTAATTTATTTATTATCACAAAAAATATTAATAATCTATTTTTAAATTTTAATCTTACTAAAAATTTCAATTTTCTTTCCCATTTCATTTTTCCATACTTTCATTTTAATTTTTCAACATTTATCTATTATCGCAAAAAATATTAATAATCGATCATTTAATTATTATTCCCAAAAATATTTAATTATTTCACGGGTCATTATCAACTCAATATTTAATTTTTTTTAATCGATCATTACACATTTTCTCTATCTTAATTAAAATTTCAAATTTCTCTCACATTTTTTCACACTTTCTTACTTTCATTTTAATTTTTTTCTCTATTTATTTATTTATTTATTTATTTATTTATTTATTATTCCACGGGTCACTATCAACATAATGTCTATTTTATTTTAATCAATCATTGTCTTTATTTGAGAGATAATATCTTTATTTTTATTTTTTTCTCCATCTCACGATTTTTTATCATTATTTAATACAATTAAATTTCCATGATTATTGTTTATTTTACATTTGTTTTTAAATATATTTTATATCGCATCAAATTATTTTTTTATTTCACGGGTCATTATCAACATAGTAGCTATTTTATTTTAATCAACAATTACTATTAATTGAGAGATAATTTTTATTTTTAAATGTTAATATTTCATTTTTATTATCTAAATCTTATAGTATATAAATGATTATTTAATATAATTGAATTTATATGATCATTTTTCATTTATAATTAAACCATAGTGATCTATATCATTTTCTTTTAATTGTTGTTGGACCGTCAATTATTAAATTACCTGACCCAATTTTGCTATTGTGTTCTTAACCTATCTTAAACATTTTTTTGTGGATCATTGTTTTCTATATAACTATTGTTAAATTTACAATTAAGTAAATTATTTCATATTTTTCATTTATATTAAAAATTTTACATTTGCATTTGTTAAAATTTTATTTTTTTTCTCCAACTCACATGTCCTTTTTTATATGGTTCTTTATTACACACAAAATTAGCACATGAATAAGATAATAATGTTTAATCTTAAGGGCCAATTTCAATACAATGCCTATTTTATTTTAAACAATAATGACTTTTATTTGAAAACTAAAGTATTTATTTTCAAATTTCAAAACGATTCCTATGGATATTAGGTTTTCAAAGAATTGGGAGTATAACAGAGCAATTAATAAAACTCTAACTCTATTCAAATAAAACAATTCCTTTTAATTATGCATATTGCTTATAATTCCTTTTATTTATATTATTCATATCATTACAAAAATACTACACCAGGAAAAAAATCACCCGTGCGGAAGCACGGGTCTCTGACTAGTTACTACTCTACCATAGACGTCACTATTAGTTAGATTCCAACGTGTCTTCAAAAATCAATACTAAATTTCCAATAAAAATAACTAACGAAGTGTAGTTTTCTATAAATAAATAAATAAATAATAAAAAAAAACTGTAACCACTCACTACTACTACTATAGTTCTAGTAATATTATCACGAGCAAGTAAAAAGTGAAAAGCAACAAACGCGCTTTATTCTTAGCTTCTTCTGTGCCGCACCCAACCAAGGTCCCAAAACCGTTTCTTCTTCTCCTTCTCTTCATTTCTTTATAATCCCAATCCTTCACATTTTTTGTTAACTCTCTCTCACGCGTTCTGAGTTTTAGGGTTTTTTTTCTTTCATTCTTTCAGATTCAAGATGATAGACTTTTCTCGCGTTCAGAAGGAGCTTGTCGAATGCCGTAAAGACGCTGCGGGATCGGGAATTCAGGTTAGTCCGAAAAGCGATAACCTCGTTAACTTGATCGGAACCATTCCTGGCCCTACCGGAACGCCTTACGAAGGGGGTGTTTTTCAGATTGAAATCACAATACCTGGTAATTAACTATTCGCATTCGGTTTCTTTTTGTTTGTCCCTAATTATTCTTTTTCAATTAGAATTAGCTAGGGTTTTCAATTCATTAATTTGTTACTTTTGTTGCAGATGGATACCCGTTTGAACCTCCTAAGATGAAGTTTACAACCAAAGTCTGGTATGGGATATGTTGTTTCTGTTCTCTCTCTCTCTTTTGTGATAAATAAATTTTGTTGGATTACTGAACATAGTGGTTAAGTTTTACATGAGTATGACTGTGGAGTATGTGATACAGTGACAGACAGTGTTTTGTGTGCAATTCAGTTCTCTCTCCTTAATGATGCATATTTTTATCGGACTACGGTAAAGCCTGCGATGTTGTACGTGAATGAATGTTTGGTGGTTAAGTATCAACACGAGAATAACGTAAGTGTAGCAGAGATGAGGATGTTGGGTTGAGTGTGTGGTGAGATTAGAAATGACAATATTAGAGAGAGTGTTGGGGTAGCACCTATAGTGGGAAAGATGGTGGAAAATAGACTTAGGTGGTTTGGACATGTAGATTTTGTGGTAAGGAGAGTAGATCAGATGGAGAGAAGTCAAAAAACTAGAGGTAAAGTAAGACCTAAAAAAACTAAGAAGTTATTATGAAAGACCTCGAGATTATCGATTTGGATAGATGAATGGTCCTAGATAGAACATTATGGAGAAAGTTGATTCATGTAACCGACCTCACTTACCGGAATTAAGACTTGGTTGTTGGTTGGGAAATCTTTGTATTTCATTGATGGTTTCTGCGTTTTCTGTTTTAGTTGAGTGACTGTGGAGTATGTGATGTGCAGTGTTATATGTTCAATTTAGTGGATTGGCGGCCTGATAAAATCTGCCGCTTGCTGCACCCTATTAAATCTCCTAAATGATTTTGATCTATTGAAATCTTTGTATTTCATTGATGTCTACTGCGGTTTATTCTTGCTTTTTCGTTTGTAGTTGAGTATGACTGTGGAGTATGTGACAGGCAGTGTTATTTGTTCAATTAAGTGAATTGGCGGCCTGCTAAAATCTGCCGCTGCACCCTATGGATTCTCCTTAATAATGCTGATCTATTGGGATCTTTGTATTTCATTGATGTCTACTGTGGTTTATTCTTTATTTTCTTTTTTAGTTGAAATGTTTTTACTCATAACCATAAAAATGCTACTTTGTTTACTATTTTCAAGATTTTACATATGAATGTCAACATTTCCTTTAGAAATTCTTGAAAACATGAAACTAGATGGAAATATACAAGCAAACCAAACACACTGTTCTAATTTGTTAGTGTTTAAAACTATTGCTTTTTGTTACTTGACATGCTGTTATTTTCCTGGAAATCTATAGTGTAATCCCATGATACAATTTTGGATTTGGTTGAAGATAAGCTCTTCTAAGACCATCTTTTTTTTTTTGATAAAGACTTGTATATTCCAATAAAAAAGATTGATACACAAAAAAGAGTGGTGGATTAGGCCAAAACCCACTCGATAAGACTTGAATCTAAAAAAAAGGCAAACCTAGCCTATTCTTTACATAGTCGTCCCTTATATTCAAAGGAATGAAATCTAAACTAAAGAATTGGATGTGCAGCCTATGTTGGCAAAAAAAAAAATCCGCACAACTATTTCCTTCTCTAAATATGTGTGAAATGATAAAAGTCATGTTAGCAATCATTATGATGCTAGAATTTCATCTATTCCTTAATAGCCAAGACACTAAAACAAAGTTGGTATTAGCAAAAGCCTTGACAACTAAAGAAGAGGCTGATTCCACCTAAAGCCTCAACCAAACTTTATCTCTAGCTATCTCGATAGATCTCATGACACCACCAAATTCAGTTAAAAGAGAGTTATCCCACAATAAATGTTCAGCAAAAGCAAAAATGAAAGAACCATTATGATCCCTGAAAATACCTCCACACCCTGCAGAAGAATTATTAAAAGAGTAAGTTCCATCAACATTGCACTTGATCCAACCTAAGCAAGGGAGGACTCCAAATCACTTCTTTGATTGAAGGGGCCTTGGGAGGATGGATTGATGTGTTGAAAGCCTTAAGAAGAACAAAGTCCTCAATAGAGGCTCTAGAAGTTAGAGTAGGTTTACCGCTAGTAAGCTTAACCTGTGCCAAAAATTTGGAGCAAATTGAGTTGAAAGGAATAAGATGATTTTTGAAGATTACACCATTCCTAGCTTCCCAAATCGCACTAGGATATAGAATTTGTTCTAATATTTTATGCTAAGGTTTCAATCTGTCTTGTATTAATTATTGAATATTGATGCCAATGTAAGCTCTAAACCTATTAAAGAAGCTTAATATGCTGGTCCTTTTAATATAATGTAGTTGTGTAGTGTGGTATTTGGCCTCAAAATATTGATATGATGAGTTTTGTATGTCATCTTTTGTTAATCTTTGCCTTTCACCATCTCTCCCTGATTACCAATCTGGCAGTTATGCTTCTCGTGCTTGTTTCAATTGCCTCGTCGTGCTTGTTTCAATTGCCTCGTCGTGTTGAATGTATTTTCAATCTTAGGATTTATAATATGAGCAATTTACTTATGCACTGAAAACATGACACTTAATGCATTAGTGTTGAATTAATATATGTTTGGTTTATTAACTTTGCGATGCATATAACCATTGAAGGCACCCAAACATCAGCAGCCAAAGTGGGGCTATTTGCCTGGACATCTTGAAAGATCAGTGGAGCCCAGCACTGACTCTGAAGACTGCACTACTTTCTGTGCAAGCACTTCTTTCTGCTCCTCAGCCTGATGATCCTCAAGATGCTGTTGTGGCACAGCAGGTCTGATTCATTCTTGTGTAGTTCTATCTTTACTCTTTGCTTCTTCTCGTAGGTTTTGCGTGTGGAACTAACAAAGCACAATATATTGAATACTTTTATGCTTGTCTAAGTTTCTACTATATCAACTTCTATTGGTATTGCATATTTTTCTTGAGTCAGTTATGTCATTCTATATAAACCATTGTTTATCTATGGGCAATGCAGTACCTCAAAGACTATCAGACATTTGTCAATACTGCTCGCTACTGGACTGAAAGTTTTGCTAAGACGTCATCCCGTGGAGTTGAAGATAAGGTAACAAACTTGGTGCATTTATTTTTTGGAATTTGGAAGCACATCATTAAGTATGTGTGTGGTTTCACGTTAAAAAACCAAATCACGTTAAAAAACCACATCCCAATGCAATAAAACAAGAAAATCACGAAGCTACTATTTGGAGCTTTTGAGTTGATGTGGTTTTTCAACGTGATTTTGTTCAAGTAGATGGGCATCTAAACATACACTAAGTATATTTTAATTGATCTTACCTGCCGTGGCCTTTTTAAAAGTGGACATATTTTATGTTTTATTCCCTTAAAGTAGTAAATTGTATATTACTTTGGTTATTGAAACTCTGTTTAAATGAATTAATCTTTGAATATGCCAACTTCTTTTCTTTTGTCATGTAGGTAACATGTAGCCCTTGTGTAGGTAGTGTGCCATGTGAACTACTCCTTAAATGTAGTTGATGAAAAAAGTGATTTTGAAAAAAGAAAGAAAGAATATATTTGTGAAATTTGGTTCAACACTTTAGTGAAGAAAATATGATAATGCTCTAGTTAATACTATTATTGTATTACACTGCTATTTTTATACCATAATTGTTATTGATAATATGCATAACCAGTTTAAGAACATTGATGTTGTGCTTTTTATTTGGTAAGCATGAAAATATAAAATTTAAGCTACTTTATAGGAATGATATTCTTTCCATTGGTAATGTATTAATTATGATGATATTTGTTTGAAGAAGTTTCATAGTGCAATTTCTATTCAATTTTGTTTCAGGTACAGAAACTGGTTGAAATGGGATTTCCTGAAGCTCAAGTAAGGAGTATTTTGGAAGCCGTTGGTGGTGATGAAAACTTGGCTCTTGAAAGGCTATTGTAGGGTGATGATCATTGTGAAGCTTATATGAAATGTTGGAAGCACATAGATAAAAAAAAGGTTCATTGAATATAAAGATATAATAATCCTATATCATATAGTATTTCGGGTTAATTCTGCCTTTTTTTCTCTTTTAAAACTTTGTACTCAGACATTGTCCTAATTTTCTCGTAGCAGGTATAAAATTGATGAAAAACCTTATTGGCAAATTGTATTTGCTTTCGGTCAAATTATGTTTTTAGTCCTAAACTTTCTGTTTGATGTTTGGTCTAAGTAACATGGATAAATTATGTTAGATCATGTGATGATGTAACTCTAACCGGATCGGAGGTTAGTCGATTTAGGGAAAATATTGCCCAGACCATTTCATGGTAGTTTTGTTTACGAATGGAATTTGAACGAGAAAAATTTAAAATGACATGATTAAAATTTTGGAATTAATGAAGGATTGTTAAAATGATTATTATTAATCTTCATAATGCTAAATAATTTATATTTAAATTAAATAAAGTTCAATTGTATAATTTAAATTGTTTAAAATTATATTTTTTTTTGATATGAAAGCATGAATTTCATTAGAAAGAAAAGGCCAGCGGCCTTGAAGCGATACAATCAAGAGAGGGAACTCCTCCAAGCCATGTTCTAGAGCCTAAGGAGTTACCAATCCCTACAAGGCTATGAGCCTCAACATTACAAGACCTTTTGATAAACATGACAGAAGCTACAGCAAAGGAACCTAACAAACTCCTACAGTCTATGGCAATTGGTTCCAAAACAGCAAAATGTACTACTGAATTAATACAGTCAACAGCATTGAGGCAATCAGATTGTATCAGAATACGCTCCAGATTGAGCGACTTAGCAAGCTGCAAGCTCCAACGAATACCCAGAATTTCAGCCACCAAAGGATCAATGCTTAGCATATCCTTTTTACACGCTGCCAGTATACCAGTGCCATTCGGATCTTTTATCACACAACCAAACGCCACGAAACCGGTGGGAAAAGATCCGGCATCAACCTGTAAAACATGAACATCTTGAGGCATATGCTCCTCCTGGGAAGTTAGTTTCCTCTTAGCACACAAAACCGGGTTCCATTTATTGAATTCCAACACGCTATCAAGAGCTTCCGCCGCCACCTTGATTGGATCAGAAGCCTTATTCTGGTACAGAAGACAGTTTCTTGCCATCCAAATTTTGTGCATAAGAGTGCAAAGCAATTGGACACTAAACTCATCACCACACGATAGAGTACTCTCCAGCCAGTCTAGAAAATGTGTGTTATTCGGCACCCTACAGCTGAGAATAGAGGCAAAGTAACATTGTACAGAGAAGACACATTGGAGAAGGAGGTGTTGCACCGATTCTATTTGAGAGTGACAGAAGGAACAATAGCCATCCATTTGAATTCCCTTCTTTAGAAGATTGTCCTTGGATGGAAGAATATTTTTTGCTGCTCTCCATATGAAGTTGCGGATTCTAGGAGCCACCGGAGCTTTCCAAATTGCCTTCCAAAGTTTCGTATCGGGGGGGCTTGACGGTCCAGGAAGTTTATCCGCCTTCTCCTGCATACACAAGTGATAAGCTGACCTTACCGAGTACTCTCCGTCTTTCTCGAAGTGCCAGATGATTTTATCTTCCAGTCCACTAGTGGAAAGGGGAATGCTAATGATTTGTTTTGCATCCTCCTCATTGAACAAGGCAAATATTTTTTCCTTCTGCCAACTGCCAAGATCACTATCCACTAAATCACTCACCATAAGGTTGTCATCCGAAGCACGAACCGGGCCACAAATTTTAAAGCCTGTATTGCCTGGTATCCAACGGTCCCTTGCTACTGACACTTTCTCCCCTGTACCGATCCTCCAGCGGGTTCCTTTTTGGATAACGCTTCTAGCACTCATCACACTCCTCCACGCATAGCTTATGGCGGAACCACCGGTGCAGTTTTCCAAGGTCCCTCTCGGGAAGTAGCGGCTCTTGAAGATCCTTCCCAGCAGAGAATCCCCATTTGTCAGGATGCGCCAGTATTGTTTCCCTAGTAAACTCGTGTTAAAAGCACTTATACCACGGAAACCCATTCCTCCCGCTTCTTTCGCTCTCGCCATCTTCTCCCAACTCATCCAGTGCACTTTCCTTTCCCCTTCTCTAGACCCCCACCAGAATTTAGCGATCATAGCCTCGATCTCGTGACACACCGTTTCCGGTAGCTTATAGCAACTCATAATGTAGCTCGGGATTGCTTGTGCCACGACTTTAATTAGGACCTCTTTACCCGCTTTAGACAGGAACCTTTCTTTCCACCCCTTAATCTTCTTCCAAACTCTTTCAATCACTAAGTTGAAAACCTCCCTCTTTGACCTCCCAAAGACAACCGGCAAACCTAGATATTTGGAGTGACTTAAAATCGTCTTTACACCCATCCTTGACATTGTTTGGCACATGGCTTTTTCTATTGCATAGGTTGAGGTGTGGTGTAAATTTCATTCTGATCCCAACCTCATTCTCTTTTTGGTGTGGTCTTTCCCTCCAAGACCACGGGCCGCGTAGTTTTAGGTTTGAGGTAGCTTAGATCTCACACTCGAAGTACTCTAATATAGTCCAAATTGCTTGGAGAAATCTCGTATGGCATTGTAACTTATCTTTAAAATGTACACGGTTCTATTTTTTTAATAAGGAAACTTTTGGTAATATCAGTAAATTAAAGAACGACATTGAGAAGAGATTAGAAGTATCCAACGCTCTTTAGAGAGAATAGGTTTGACGGCACGACATTGAGAAGAGATTAGAAGTATCCAACGCTCTTTAGAGAGAATAGGTTTGACAAGACTAGTTCCATCTTTTTCCTTTTTTTAATTTTCTACTAATTTATTAGTTTGTTTTACATAATATTTTCAAATTTTGATTTTACAAATGATTTTGTTTTAAAACAAAATTTTTAAACCTTCACACTCCCCTAAATTTTTACTCATTTTATAGGCTTATTCTCAATAAGGTTCCCACAGGATGAAAACCTCACATCTTGAAGTCTTCACGTAGTGTCTTAATGTGATTTGTGTCGTTGTGTCTTGATGATTCTAATCATAATTTAGTGTAATATTTGTCATTTTCCAACTTATTATGGAATTGACTTGGAAAAATCATCCAATTAAAATTGACACTCGTTCGTTCCATCTTCTTTATTTTAAGCATTTGTCAACGGTGTTGGGCCAATCAATGTAAAATGTCGTTTTAACTAGTGACTAATGATTTGACATTGCAGGAGCAATCACAACTCACAAGTTTAAAGGTGAGAATATTCTTTGAAAGTGTGTCATTAACATGGTTGTTTCTAGTTTTTCCTTAACATACAATACAACCCCTATAATGTTACTTCTTCATCTATGCATTAGTTTCCAATTTTTTATATTATATTCATGTAGTTATGTTTTTATTTTCTCCCTTTCTTTCTCAATCAAAATTTCGTGTGAGTGAGATCATTGATGTACTATCTTTTCACATGTATTATGCAACCATATGTAAAAGAGAGAAATAAATCATATGAATAACACTTCAATAGCACTTTACAAAGGCAATCTCTGGTTTCATTCTAATAAATATTCCATATATCTAGCTACACCAGTATATGTTAATTCAAAAGAAATTGAACAAAAAAGATGCCTAGAAAAGCCCAAACAAAGAAGAACTCTTAGTTCTAGTTAGTTATTATATGATTAAGATGTGTCTTCAACATTTTCTCTAGCAGCTTCTAGTGCATTCTAAATCAGTTATCCTCAAGAAGACTTCTTCTGTCATTTCCCGCGCAACCCATCATTCGATTCATTCTATTCTTCTGTATATTCTTAACATTCAGTAGATTTTTCTTCATTGCCTCTAGCTTCTTTCTCTTGTTATGTCCTTTTTTCTTCGGAGTCGTCTCCTTAACAACCTGAACAAAACCGATTTATAAAGTGAAGTGTTACATTTTTTTTAATACCGTACGGGAAATTCAAAGCAAATGAATTGAAAACCATTTACTTACATCGTTCGAGTTGCTTGCATTCTCCGATTCAGATATCTCACTTTCATCGCTATCATCAGTACTGTGTGACTTGTTGTACACGGCAATGTTTTGATCCTCTTTCTCAGGTATTTGCTCGGCGCTTGCATGTGTGTCATGTGATTCTTGTTCTTTTTTCTTGTTGCTCGCAACGCAATATATTTTAAAACTCGGTGATCCAGGACCTATACGTCTTCCATCATCCTCGTCTTCGTCTTCCTCTTCTTCTTCCTCTTCCTCTTTACTTTCTCCTTCATCCTTGTCATGTTTTTCTTGCATGGACAATCCAATATTTACTTCAGTTGTTGTCTTCTCAACATCTTTATCTATCGGTCCTTTCGGCCCTTCTTCCTTCTTCTCCTTCTTCTCTTCCTTATTTTCGCATTCAGAAACTGGCAACGGAACAACTTGAGAGAGTTTGTCAATAGCCACTGCATGTATTATTGTCTGCTGTTCTTTTTGCGGTTGAGTTTCTTCCGAAACTTCATTTTGATCCGAACACTTCCCATCAGAGCCTCCATCATTGTCCTTCAAAAGTTGTTTCTTCGAAAGTTCATTGTCTTCTGCTTGCACGTTATTCCTACGTTTTCTAAACTCTTCAAATCTTTGTCCAAGAAGAGGACGAATCTTCGCCGGCAATACATCGCCGCCATTTGGATTAATCAACCTTGAATTGTTACCTCCCATTATAAAGAGAAAATAAATTATTACAAGAAAAGTAATAATTAAATTCTCTTTATATTGGATTACAAGGTTATGGAGATGTGAAAGTTGGGGGGATTATGAAGGGTTTTGAGAATGTGGCAGTTGAAGATGAAGATGATTAACTAGATACAGTCTGTGTTAACAGATGTTGACATTCAATTATAGAATACACACAACAATAAAAAAAAAAACAGAAGAAAAAAACTGAAATATTGATCAACATATACATTGTAACTCTGTCTTAGTATTGTTGGAATTTGGAAAGTGTCAACTTTAGACAAGAAGGAACCAACACAACCTGTCTTGGACAAGTTAACAATCTATTTTGTCTAAATAAGGTGTAGGAATTTTCATATGAGTTTAATTGTATACATTTTTAGGATAAATTAATTTAAAAAAATATTTAGTATACTAATTTTACAATACATTTAATGAGATATTTTTATTTTTTATTATTTCAGGTCTTTTTTTTATACTAGATTATAGCTTTTTAAATATAACTATAAAAGTGTAAAATGCATTAAAATAGTAAATTTTCATTTTTTTTAATTCTATTATTTGTTCAAATAAGATCTATCATGATAAGAATTAGATTTAGAAAATTACAATCACACTTTAAATAGTTTTTTTATTTAGTATATTAAGGACTACACTTTCACTCTTTACAAAAAAAAAAAATGGATTGTCGCATTGAAACATATAATCAAATGCCCCTACACAATATTAATTACAAATAAATAAATAAAGGGTTAAATATAGCATTTTTTATATTTTTATTGATTTTTTAAATCCACGTGAAATTGCCCAACACAGCATCCCAATACCTAAAGATTTGAAAATTAATGTTTAAAAGAGTTTTATAAACACTTACACTTTTTATTAAAATTTCGATGTGAAACTTCCTTTACATTCTATATTGAAAATCAGGACCGGCCCTGGGTCAGGGCAACCAGGCCCACAGCCCAGGGCCTCCAAAAATTAGGGGCCTCATAAATTATGAGTTTGGGCTTTAAAAATTATAAAATAAATTATTTTATATACATGGCGAGTTAAACTTGACACAGTGGAACTGATCTTGAGATAATACCAGCTTGGCCATGTGGGTTCAATCCTTGCCACAGGCATTTATTTTTCTTAATTTTATTTCAAAAACTGAAAAAAAAAAGAAGTTACAAACGTCCAAATTCTAAATATTTCAAAAATATTATTACACCATCTCATTTATTATTAAACTTTTATGATAAAATATAATACATTGTTATTATTATTTTTTATATAGAAATATATATTTTTTTGTGTTATTTAATAATCATATAAGTTTTTTAATTATATTAATATTATTTTTAATCAAATCATTATGATTAAATATATATAAATTAAAATAATAGATTTAAAAGATTTTTGAACAAGAGTTAGCATAATCTACCAAAATATTTTTAAGGTCTTATAATCATTCTAATTAGTTTGACTTTCTTTACGTTATTATATCAACTCTAATAAAATTTTGAATCATTTATTGCTTTTTCTTAAAATAATGAAAGATTCAAAACTTTAAGACTATATATAACATATAAATTTTAAATATGTATTTTTCTATTAGTATAAATTGCCCTGGGCTTCGAAAATGTCGGGACCGGCCCTGTTGGAAACATCAACATGCAATACACGGTCCAAGCCTGATGCAGCTCAAATGTCATTTTTGTTTTTATAATCCACCATAATCCAAATTGGGACTTCATTTATGTTTTTATAATCCATCAGTGGCATCATAATCCACATCTTTTACAGTCCATTCTAGCGTAGCAGGAAGCAACTCTTTTGCACCAGGTTGTAACACTTCATTCCAGACCAAACCATGTTCCACCTTATAAATGAAGCTTATAAATGAAGCTTTTATAATATTTGCAGTGGTCTTATAAATGAAGCTTCTGTGACTGATGTCGACAAACACGACATACCCCCCATACAACGCACCTTCACCAGTTTCCCTGATATTATGACCGGCAACTTTAAAAAGGACATGTTGATCGGTAAGTCTACTCCCACTGTTGTTTATAATTTCCCTTTTATGATGTTGTTCATTGTCGTTTGATTACTGTTTTCATTGTCTCCTTAGATGTTATCGGCGTTGTTGATGCTATTGGATATCAACAAACCGGGAGTGGTGGGAAAAAACTGCAAGTGAATTTCGTACTGAGGGATGCAGCGTGCGTATAAACCACTTTTTCCTGCTATTTTGACATTTCTAATTTACGCTTTCTAACTATATATGTTGTCATTTTTCCAGCAACAACACAATGAACTGCACCCTTTGGGAGGACTATGCCAAGCAGTTTTTCAAGTTTAGCGAGGAAAATGCTTCGACATCTGGACCAACTGTGGTTTTGCTTCTCTATGCAAAAGTTAAAGAACAGGGTATAATGTATTGCTGTTTATTTTTTATCAACAACCTTTTGCCACACTGTTAACACACATCGTTTTGTATGTAGGCCAATACCCCCTATCGGTTACCAATACATTCCATGTTACCAAACTCCTGATCAATCCTGATTTGTGTTCAGTTAAAGAATTCCTAAATAGGTAACTTCCATGTCGGTCACGGTGTCCCATAACATTATTTGTCAAGTTTTTTTACTTATATTAGCTGTTGGTGAACATGCAGTTTCTCAAAAGAATCATTGCGTACCGTTTCAAGCCAGCTCAGCTCGCATTCTCAGCAATACTCCCGCAGCTCGGGTTCTGATAACGTTAGACAGAGTGACACTCAAAAGTTGCTTAGTAAGGCTGTTGCTCTGCCATTGAGTCGGATTAAACAACTGCGCGAGGTTTGCTTACTGATTGTGATATGTTGTAACTTTAAGCGGGAAGACAAACCATGTGATTTTTATTGGTCCATGTTTGCGTTTTGGTGCAGGACACTTTCTGTGCTACGGTTGCAAAGACACGAAAAATTATCGCTTCTTCCTATGGATGGTACTACCGGTGTTGCCATGCATGCACGAAATCGGCTCGCGGTGACAAACCTCCGTACGAATGTGATAATCGCCATTTGACTGAAACAGAAATCTATAAGTATGAATGTTTTCATATGCTTTTTATTTGAACGATACAAACAGTTGCTGATTTTATGGTTTTTTACCATGTATTTCTTATCCAACCACAGGTATAAGATTGAAGTTGAAGGGGTCCACCTTGAAACGTCTTGCAAGCTTATTTTTTGGGACAGAGAATGCACTCAGATCTTAGGTGTCTCTGCTGCCCAAATGCGGGACACAATGATACAGGTTGTTCATGTTAGACATTACAAGGTTTCTTCATCTTTCCGACTATGTTGCTGTATTCTCCTTAACGAAAACGTTTTCTTCAAGCAGGCTGGTATCACAGATCCTTTGGAATTTCCCCTCAAGCTTGATGCCATGACGGGCTTGGATTTGGCTTTACGGGTTAGATGGCAGCCCAGTTGGGACAGCTGCTCTGTTATCATGTTTGTAGCTGACAAGCCGTTTGTTAAACAATTCGGTGCGCAATGGCAGCCTACACAGGTAACACTTGATCATAACTTCAACTTCTGTTGTTTTTACATAATCCTCCTGTAATACTTATTGAATTTTTCTCTATTATGCCAACCACACCAGTTCTGAACCCTCTGCGACAAAGCTTCCACCTCAGGTCAACGGATGACCACAGATATTGTGCTTCACTATCGATTTAATGAGTTACTGTATTATTGTTTTAAATGATTATGATAAGAGCATGTTTGTTAATGTTTTGCAGATAAAAGAGAGCGTCGATGAAGCTAACACTGCTGCTGCCGATGATTGTGACATTCTTACGGTATCAGATATCTAACACGCAATTCATGAATTCAAAAGATTCGCAAAATGATTTGCATAGTTTTTTATTGTTTCTTTGTTTTGAGTGATTGCAGGATTTAGAAATAACATCCAAGCATAACCCCGATCCGCAAACACCCACTGCAAAAAGGCAAAACCATGATGGCTCAAGCGAATCGACGACCGTGTGCGATGGGGAACTTTCATCGACAAAACTTAAAAAGATCATTAAGTTGGAGAAGAACAAATAGTTGAAGAGCAATGTTTCGAAAAAGTCTTTTTGTATTGGCATGTACTATTTAATATGTATTGGCATGTACTATTTAATATGTTTTGAACAAATATGTTTTGTATTGTCTGCTATTTGCGAGACCTACTTGGATAGGATTATGCACTTATGTTTTGATCTAAGTTTAATATATATATTAATTTCTATGTATGTTAAGCTCACACAATATGTCAGTTGAATTTTTGGAATTTTATTACATATATATATTTCAGTTTCGTGCAATATTACTATTGCTTATGCCATTTACCCTCTATATTGTAGATTATGGTAAAAAGAAGTCAATGAAAGTCTAAAATGGTGTATGAAGATGAGCTTCCAAAAATATTGTTTTAAATATATGAGTTATTATATTTTACTTCAACATGTTTTTTCCTATAAAAATTTGAGAATCAATTTAAATTAGACTGTTGTATGAATATCTCTCTCACACCACCTCAACTCACCCTCCAAATAGAGCTTTTTCCTGAAACCTGTGCAACAACCAAACCATTTTTTTCTAAAATCTGTCTAACAACTAAACCTTTTTATCTCACTTTAAACCTTTTTAGATTACTGTTTTCCCAATTTCCAGTTTTCTTTGTGAAGTACCGAATTGTAAATAATTTATAATGTGCCAGCCCAGCATCACGTGCAAAACTTTGTGTCAGCAAACTTTTTCTTCAAACCTTCCTTTTGTAGTACTGTGAGTAGCCTCCATTCTTTCAGCTGTCCAATCATCCGTGCTGCCAACTTTTTCCATCACTCTACATGCCATATATGATCCCATTGGATGGACAGCCACATATAGGCATTATAATAATATTACTTTCAAACCAACAAGGAGAAGTTCAAATCTGCTTACCCATTGTGCGGGAAAACGAAAAAATTCAAATTACCCTCTCTTTTTTGTTGGTAATTCATTTGCACCCAAACTGCAGTGTCATGTAGGATAGTGCAGCGTGGTGTCATAGTAAATACAGTTTAGAATTACAAACTCATTCTACACTAAACTCTGTTTCAAATACAAAACTGACAAACGTATTGATCAACCCATGGACCAACAAACTACTTCAAATCCACTTGCGAAGGCTGCTATTGCCAGACGTCTGAGAAGATTTATTTTGGCTCAGCGGAGAGCCTCACGTCGTCATAATCTCCCGCGTACACCTTCTGCCATGCAAAATCCAAATACATCCTCCATCCAACACGAATCCTATTCTACACATGGTAGTTGTTCCATGGGTGGAAACCTGCGCTCAAATGGAACACCTATTTCTACTCATTGCCAATCCTTGCAGTATTCCACTGCTCATGCAATGGCAAGGAAGAGGAGGAGGATCATATTGTCTAACAGGAGGAATGGCCTACATCATCCAAACAAAGAAAATATTCTGTTGGGCGGAAAGGATAATCCTTCCACCACTGTGACACCAACTTCATGTAATCCACGGCCTCTACCCGAAAACCGATCTACACTGACTAACACAGCCCCTTCCAATAGGCATCTACGAGGTGGAGCACCCCTAAAAAGGGCCAGGCTTAATCTTCATGCTACCACTAATCTACTTGCAGACTTTAACGAAGCAGTTCTTCAGGATCGTAACACTGACGTGCCATCTATGTCTAATGCACGTGTAAACGCTGTTACACAAAATGCTAACACTGCAACTCATGCAACAGATGAGGCAAACTCTAGCTCCGAAGATGATAACAACTTGGGTGAAAATTCGGATGATGATTACGACGGAGTCGATAATGAACCGTGCGTGGATGCCCATCTGGAACGTATGCTTACTTTCTAAACGTTTTAATCCATTATAAATGTTGTATATTAGTTTGTAATCTACATTTATCAATTAATGCAGAATACTCTGACATAGGAGATCGAGTCTGGGAATGTCAATTTTGTCATGCCTCTATGTGGTATCAGGAGCGGAAGGAAAAATCACGACATACAACTGTTCCTAAATTCCCAAAGTGTTGTAGGAGCGGAAAAGTTGTACTACCGTTACTAACAAATCCCCCGCCCCTGCTGCAACACCTTCTACATAGCGGTACCAGTTCAGAGAGCAAAAACTACCAAAGCAACCTACGTATTTACAACGCCATGTTTTCCTTCACGTCTCCGGAAATGAAATTCGACAAAACCGTTGCTGATGGGAGAGGGCCGCCTACATTGCGCCTGCATGGTCAAACATGTCACCGAATAGGGACGTTGATACCGGCAAATGGTCAGACACCTCAGTATGCTCAGCTTTATATTTTTGACACTGACAATGAAATAGATAACAGGATCAAGTGTTTCAGGTAATTGTACTCATTCAACAGTTAATATATTACCATAGTAATTCTTATGCAAACTCAATGCTAACGTCTTCGAAATAATTTACAGTGACAGTGATGTGGTGAATAGGGATGTTGTTGGTAAGTTGAAGGATATGTTGGACGACTGCAATCCACATGCAAAGGTATTTCGAATGGCGAGGGATCTTTTGAGGGGCAACCCTTACTTAGACTTGAAGATACGATTAATCAGTGATCGTCCCCAGGATGGCCGTGTCTACAACACACCAACGACATCAGAAGTTGCTGCTCTTATTGTTGGAGATATTGATCCTGATACAACGCGAGACATCATCATCCACGCCCGCAATGGCCATTTGCAACAAATTACCGAATTTCATCCTGCTTACTTAGCATACCAATACCCTCTCATCTTTGTTTATGGAGAGGATGGATACAGGAAAAATATACTACACAACTATGAACATGAGCATGAGGTTAGGAGCATTAATTTGAACATGCAAGTGGTGATATTAACATGAGCCACGTACCGGTCCTAATACAACCTCCCCATGAATATCTCTCTTACCGTGCACACGACGCCAATATACATGCAAAGACATCCACACCTTCAACTTCTTCCAAAAACTAACCCTCTATACTGCAAACTGCATTCAATATAGATTAGAAATGTATGCACGTCGTGGTTTGGCTTTCAATTGGCTTTCAAGATCTGTAAGTGGTGATTTGGATTTCAATTGTTATGTAGAACTCTACACATCGTGCTTCACCTTGACACAATTAAATTGCTTGAACTCCACGTTCCCGGAAATTGTTTCAAAGTGTTCTAACTAGTACGAATGTTTTCCTCACACAAAGTGCAGCTGTAAGATTTCATTTCATAAGTAGACAAACCTGACATGCTAATAAAGTAGATTTAAAGTGTGGATAGCAGTATTGTATTGCATGGTATGTAGAAGGGTAATGGTTAGCATTATGTATGCTGCTAAAGATGTAATTTGAAAGGTCTTGCGGACATTTTTTCTTTTAGCAAATCATTTAAGTGTATATAAAGCAAAACTAAATATGGGTTAATGACTTGATAACAAGCTGAGCAAAAATGGGTGTTGGCCCAATGTGAAATCCATAAATTTTTTGTTTAAATAATTTCTAAACTTAAAGAAAAAAGAAAAATATTAATTAATATATATTCTGAAAAATAATTGTTATATATATTTAATAATATATAATTACAAAAGTAAAAAAAAAGAAGATTTAAAAAAAATAAAAGAAAGTCGACGTTGATTAAAAAATAAAAAATACCACATAGGCAACCAAAGAGAATCTTTGCTACAATGTGACAGTCAGGGGTGTATTTGTACGTTATAGTGTTAAATTTTCTTTACAGTTTTTTTTATAAAAAATGGTCCTTCCACAATATTGATTAAACTTTTTTACCATGACAAATAGAAATTAGTTTGTTTCTTTTAATACAAAGTTTTTATGAGACATACGATAAAGTTTTAATTTTTAACATCAAATTTTTCACTTTGGATCCAAGACCCAAATTTTAGATGAGTTATCCATTAATAAATTGGATACAATTTATGACATAAAAATAAAATATTATATCATATGCATTAGAAAAGTTTCGAATAAGGAAGAGAAATATAATATATTTTAGGGTTAAATATGTTTTTTGTCCTTATAAATATTTCAATTTTGGCTTTTAGTCCCTATAAAAAATATATTGACTTTTAATCCCTATAAAATTACTTTTGCACTCACTTTTGGTCCCTCTACAGGGACTAAAACTGAGTGCAAAAGTAATTTTATAGGGACTAAAAGTCAATATATTTTTTACAGGGACTAAAAGCCACTTTGAATAATTTTATAGGGACTAAAAATATATTTAACCCTATATTTTAAGATAGTTAAAAATCAGAATGCTATAAAGCATTAGAAAAGTCGACAAAAGATATTGGGCTGCGAGGCAGTCCTACGCAGCTATCGAAGGTACTAGGAGCCGCAGAGACGATGGTCCAGCGGTGTCGGGGGAGTTTGGCCGAGGCGGTTCCGGTCTAGGCAATTCACAAGTATCAGGTTGGATCGTTTTGATTTTAGAATCCGTCTGTTAATATTAGAATATTATAAATATCTTTTATATTAATTTCGAGATCCTTTAAATTAATATAATGAATATTATAAGACATCTATAATTTTTTATTCAAATAGTTAACGAGATGTGTTTTGGGCATATTAAGGTTTTGTTGGCTTTTAGAAGCTATAAATATTATTTATTATTTTTGTCATGAAAAACCTTTAGAATGTAGTCTATAAGACAAAGGTACGATGTGGCAATCCTAAAGGAAATTTAAAGAGACAATGGTAGTAATTCCTATAGTTGTGTTTTTGAAATTTGGGAAACTTTTAAAACTATTTAAGGGAATTTAAAAAAACTTCCAAAAATTTTATTTTTGTGTGATTCATATATAGATTTTTGGAGAGATTGAAAAACACTTGGAAATAAATATGGTTTATTCTTGAAAATTTGAGTGATTATTTTCTTATAACTCTTTTGTAATCTCTTGTAACAAATTTTGAAAGAAAAGTGAATCAAATAGTTGGTTTCTCCCCTAGAGTAGTTCTTTTGATTGAACTGGGTAGCCAAATTATCTTGTTTCTTGTCTTTTATCTTTTATCTTCTATCTTTTTGTGTGTTTGTCTTCACTCTTGATGATTTACTTTAATGTTTAAAGTCATTTATTTTTGTTTTCATTGTTATATGTTCATACACATCAAATTTGTTGGTGTGTTTGAACTTTGAATAATTCTACCAAGTGCCTTGAATTATTCTACCATTTTTTATAATGAGTGGCGCCTACCGTAGGGCAAATGGATTCTTTTACAAGTGAGCACAATGGGATCTGAATTGCAGATCAAGAAGTTTTCCAAAGAGAATGATTTTGGGTTATGGAAAGTGAAGATGCATACAACCTTAACTCAAGAAAAGTGTATTGGAGCATTGAAGGGTGATACATTGATGCTTGTACACCTAACACATGCAAACAAACTCAGATGATGGATAAAATCATATGTGTCATTATCTCGTGCTTCAAATATAAAATTCTAAAGGAAGTCTCCAGGGAGAAGACTGCAACTTCAATATGGGAAAACTCGAATCAGTGTATATAACCAAGTCTTTATATTTTAGGTTGTGTCTATAACAATAACTCCAGTCATTCAGAATGGTAGAAAACAAATCCATAATGGAGTAATTGACAAAATTTCACATGACCATTAATGGTCTGGGGAATGTCGTGGTGATCAATATTGATAAGAACGAGGTTTCATTCTTGTTAAGTTCACTACCCATATTCTTGGAGTACTTTAAGGATTCCCATATTTACGGTAAGTAATGTACTATCATTTTGGACGAAGTCTAAGCAGTTGTGAGATCTAAGAAATTTTTAAAGGTGAAAATTTTGAATATTGATGGTAACAGTGAAGGCTTGAATGTCTTAAGGAAGGGAAGTGAGTGTAGAGAGATGTCTAAATAAAATAGGTTTAACAAGTCAAGATTAAAAGGCTTTACTTTGTGGAATCTTGTTTTGCAGATGACATGCTTTTAATAAGGACATCAATTTTTGATGATAACAACTAATGTCTACTGACAAGTCAAGTACAAACGGTTAAGCGGATAAAGATGCAAACTTAAGTATTAGGGTTTGATGGACTTGACTATCCAATTATGGCAATCAAGTGAATATAACTCAAATCTCATCTCAAGTAATCTCAAGAAAATGTCTACATAAGAGTATCTGATAGAGTCTTGAAGCGCAAGAAAGCCCTACCTAAATTAGTATGAGTGAATACTATGTAACGCATAAAGGGTATTCTCGTGAAAGTACGTGGCTAAAGCGCACACACACTAAAAGCATTTTTCAAACTGATTTTTGGCAAGAAAATATCTTAAAATTGTGTCAGATAAATTGGGAGCTGCCAAAATAGTTCTAGGAAATTTTTTAAATTATCTAATTGATTAACACTTTTATCTAATCGATTAGCTCAATTCAAAATCATGTCCCAAACGATTAGGACAACGCCTTAATAATGTGCCGTGACCAGATATCTTTTCCTTCCTATTTTGATCTTACAACCAAATATATTTTTAGCATCTAATCGATTGGAACCATGTGCTAATTGATTAGATTGTCACAAAAAAATTTATTTGAAATACATTTTTGGGGCAATCTCTGGCCTATAAATAAATGTCTCTTCCGTAATTTCATTTCATCCAAAATCGTATTTTGACACAACTCGCTCTCTCCCCCTCTCACTTTCTCCCCCTCTCTCCCTAAACTTTTGTTTACTTTCTCTTATTAAGATTTTATCCAAAGTGCTTTTGTGAGAAAGTTCTTTTTATGAGTGACGTTGTAATTCAGGAAGAGTAGAATAGTAATTTCACCAAGGAACTTTTGTATACACCTTGTTTGAACATTATATCCATTTAGAGATTTTTGTTTGGGTTAAAAGCTAAACCTATCAAAGTTTTCGTGTGTGGGATTGTGTGATTGAGTTTCTCTTTAGGATTGATATCAACCCGGTATTAAAATGTCATTAGTTCTTGGTCAACTTGGTATAAAACCAAGATCAGGTTAAAGCTCATTCTTGTATTAAAAGCTTGGATAAGGTTTGAGATTAACCCGATATTAAAATCTCATAGGTTATTGGTTAGCCTGGTGTCATACCCTAAAATTTACCCGGTGCAATTCCCGTTTTAATTTATTAAGAGTGTTAAAAATTAAGAGCCATAGGGTTTAATATACCTATTATTAAACTCGCTCTCTTATGAAATGCCCGTATAAATTAGTGGGGGTGTGAATGTCAAATATTTGAGGTCCAATTTATTTTGACCCATTTATTCCAATTAGCCATTCCATGTTTATATTACTACTAATTATGCAAATATTAATTCCTATTATTAGTTCTAAAAATAATATTGAGGTTATTAAGATTAATCAAACATTATTATTAGTACTAATTAAGTGGTGTTAATCATTATTATTAGAGTAGTATTAATTAGTTTATGATTAAGAGTATATCATTAGTTAATTAAATTATTGATTAATTAATTAATTAAATGATTTATTTGAAATCATTGGTTTCATTTGTTTCTTTTGTTTTTGCTGTGAAAAAAAAGAGAAAACGAGCTAATGGAAGCATTGGGCAAAAAAAAAAGAATCAACAGCAAGATGGGCCAAGATAAACCACGAATTGGGCCAGAACCGAATATGGGTCAGGTTGGGATCGGGTCAAACCCAACCCAGATCCCTGTTCACCCTCCATCAACCTCACGCAAACCCTAGCCATCTCTACACCGCCGCAGCCAACACCCCAACCCTAATCTGCAAACGAACCAAGGCCCAGATCCAGAACAAATCGCAAAGACAATACAATCAAATCTTAATCAAAACTTAACAAATCAAACATAATTTTTTCATTTAAATAAAATCAATTACAACAGATTCGGGATCAAAATCCTAAAACTAATTCTAACAATCCCTAATTTCCTAATTGAAATTGAAACCCTAACACCTAAAAGAAATCAGAAGAAGGGGGTTCCTTTTCTTTTGGCTGCCGGGGACGCTTGAACGAACGCCGCGAACACGAGCACACCTTCGTCAACCTCGAATCTACAGTCAAAGAAAGAAGGAGATTAGTACGGAGAAGAGTTCATACGAACCAAAAAGATAAGGTAAAAGGTAATGTCTTTGGTGCTTAGCTTTAGATCTACGCGCTTGCATATCTTGATTTTGGATCTTTGAATGTTGATTTCTGAAAAATATTGGTTTGGGTTTCATGATGTTTGGGGTAGGGACTGGTGTTTATGTTCTTGTTTTTTTTCTTCTCTGGAAATTTCGCGAATGGGGGAGAGGAAGGGGATGAAGATCATAAGATCTTCATCTTGCTGTTCATTTTCTGGGTTTGCATTGTTGATATATTGTTTGTTTAGGAGTGAAGCGATAAGAGAAAGAAAAAGATAAGGAAAAATGGAAAGTAGAATTGAAGAGAGTGAAGGGACCGAGTAGTGAGGTGGTGGGAAGGTTTTTTTTTTGGAAAAAAATAAAAGTGGAGATAATCCTATCTCTTTACACCCAATCGTTGCGTGACACGTGGCCACTTATCGGCCACGTGATTGGTTCACCAAGTGATGATTCTCCATATATCACTTATCATGTATCCTCTAGACCCACACGTGCAAACCATTGATAAAAACTCAAACAAATCTTGGCCGTCCATCACGCAGGAGGGTACATCGTAGCTATCCCTTGCGTCATACCCGATCCAAACGAACCTAGAACATGACTGGGCCTAAGCCCATGCTGTTAGCACCCCTCTGATTTTTATTTAAAAAGCAATGTACACCCCCCTTCAAACAAATAAATAAATTTAATTACTTAATCTCACGATTTTAATAAATTGTTTGATTGTCTCGTTCATTTAATTTTCTCCTCGAACCGACTATACCTATTAGTCGCAAGTAGACGAGAAATATTTTTTTATTAAATTAATTTGTTTAATAATAATTTAATTTAATTTTCTCCTCGAACCGACTATACCTATTAGTCGCAAGTAGACGAGAAATAATTTTTATTTAATTAACTTGTTTATTGATAATTCAAACAACTCTCGAGTAATTCTCTCCTCGACCCGACTAAATCTATTAGTCGCATTAGACGAGAGATAAAACAATAAAACATTAACCCTTTATTTAATTCTTTCCTCGACCCGACTAAATCTATTAGTCGCTTTAGACGAGAGATAAAAAATACATAAAATCCAAAACACATTTAATTTGCTGCCCGCGACGATCAATCTATCGATCTGAGTAACCAGCAATGCCCCTTAATCCGTTAGCTATACTGACCAAATCTATTGGTCATCGCATCTAACGTTGTCATATCAAATTAGGGTTGTACGCCCAAAACATTAAAACACTAAACCACGACACTACGGATTTTCATCCCTGCAAATACTGCGATTTTTAAATCTATGACCAGGTAACTTAAAATACCTTCAAAACAACTTCAAATACATTCATATCAAATTCTAAGGCGTACAACCTTGTGCCCGAACTACGTTGACTCTGATTCTCCCTAAGGAGATACGTAGGCACTTGGATAACCAAGGCGAGTCCCCCACCCTAAATTTCAATTTTTCCCCATATTCATTTCCTTAGCTATAAAACCTAAGTATTTTAGCCATAAACTGTTACCTTAGATTCAAAGCCATAGGAAAGGGTTGAGGGTGCCTAACACCTTCCCTCGACCTGATTATAATAACTTACCCCGAATCTCTAAACTGCGTAGGGTTTCCTATTCGCCCTTCAGAATAGGTGGCGACTCTAAAAGTCTTATTATAATTCCACTCAGAGTGGGTTAAATATTCGGAAAGGTCTGATACGAGGCTCGACCTTGTTGAGGGCTGGACTGGGTATTTAGCTGATCTCTCTGGGAACCAACCCCTAAAACTCGAACCTCATGGACCAATGAGTTGTTCCAAAATCCAAAGAGACAAAAAGTCTCGGCGGCTACGAACAATCCCATGAGACCTTCTAGAACATTCCTGTGGGAAGGGTAGGCCCCTGAGCCGTTACGTCGAACCTATGAACCTAGGGCTTATATGCTTATGTGTTTAACTATACGCTTTCACTATTTTTTATATATCTCATATAATTGCGGCATTCATCATACATCATGTGCATTCTTGCATCAGGTCTTATCCAAAAAAAGGTGATAAAAAAAAGAGGAGTTATTACATCAATGGATGTGGATAAGACATAAACACGCATAAAACATATCATTCATGGCATGCATATCATTTTCATGGCATTGAAGGAAGATTTCTCTTTTGCCTTCAGAGCAAGAGACCATTGGGAAGGATAATCTAACATCCCGACCGTCTTATCAGACAAGATTTCAGCAAAAGAAATCAATGGATTAGCTAGAACAGAATCAAGCCGCCCTTCGTGAGGAGGTGGATCAACTCAAGGTCAGTGTGGAAGAGGTTAAAGGAGGTATGACTCAGATGCTAGGACTCATGAAGGCCCTACTAGATAAACAAGAAAAGGCAAAAGAGGTTCAATCTGGGGATACCCTGGTTCAGGATGAGATTCCCAATGACGAAAACCCGCTGCTAGGATTTGTGACAGGCTTTGGCCCTGCTAAGGACAGACCTCAGGTCCGATCTGTTAGAAGAGCTATCCAATTCCAAGAGAAAGGAGAGGCCTCTCAAGAGGGATTTGTCCCCACTCCACAGACTAAAGGGGCAACCCGCACAGTTCGCATTCCTGCTAACAATGTCCCTAAAGATGAAGATTACCTGGATCTACAATACGGAGTACAAGAGGTGGACAACACAGACCAAGCACCTCAGACGCAGCAGTCTAATCCCAACTCTAGGGAAGACTTCAAGGACAATGAACAGATCAAAGCGCTAGAGGAGAGACTAAAGGTGGTAGAAGGATACGATGCTTTCGACGTGGATGCCTTCGAAATGAGTTTGGTCTCAGACTTGACTATCCCTCACAAATTCAAGATTCTTGACTTCGAGAAATACAAAGGACTCACATGTCCGAGGAACCACTTGCGCATGTATGTGCGAAAAACGGCTGCCTATGCTCACGATCAAAAGCTGATGATACATTTCTTCCAAGACAGCTTAAGCGGAGCATCTGTTGACTGGTACATGCAATTGGGGAAATCCTATATCCGAAGCTGGAATGATCTTGCTAATACATTCTTGAAGCAATACAAGTACAACCTGGACATGGCACCCAACCGGATGCAATTACAAAATATGTCACAGAAGAAAGATGAATCATTCAAGGAGTATGCCCAAAGGTGGAGGGAAATGACTTCTTGAGTCCAACCTCCCTTGATGGAAAATGAACTGGTGGACATATTTATGAGTACTTTGAAAGGGCCATACTATGATAAGATGGTCGGAAGCATATCTTCAGGGTTCTCGGACTTGGTAGTCATTGGTGAAAGGATTGAAAATGGGATAAAAAATGGGAAGATACAAGGGGCATCCTCAGGTTCCTATCAAGCAAAGAAATCATATGATGGAAAAAGGAACCCAACACTGTGGGGGCAATCCTGGTTAATCAGACCCCGACATTACAACAGAAGGATCAGCAAAAGCAACAGGGTGGCCAACGCCCCTGGAGGTCCAAGCCAAAACGATCATTTACTCCATTGCACATGCCACTGTCTCAAGCTTTGCAGTACCTGCTCGGTCAGAATTTGATAACTCTTCTACCTCCGTACTCAGCTCCAGCTAACCCCGCTCCTGGGTACAAGCATCATGCTAGGTGCGCTTATCATTCAGATAGTCCTGGTCATGATACAGAGGATTGTGGGCCGTTGAAGCACAAGATCCAAGACCTAATTGAAGAAGGGCTCATTGAGTTCGAAGAGCCTCGCAAGTCTAATGCTATAAGTGGCTAGAAGGAGGGTTTCTTAGATCATTAGTTTTTGTTTTCATTTGCAATTTCCTTTCAGTTTGTTTAAACATTGGTTTGCGGTATACGCTATGTACTTTACAATAATCATTAATGCATTGCTTACGTTTGTCTTGGTTTATTCCTAGTGTTTTCACTATATTCAAAACTGTGTTTTTACTTGGTTTTATTATTTGTGATATTCGACTTTTGTTCAAAGATGTGTACCTTTAGAGGGAGAATGACGAAAACGATACCACAATATCATACAGTACGCTTTCGAACAGACCGTGTTGACGATGTACAAGCATTGTTTCAATTCCAATACAGTGGAGATATAAGGATGTTAATCCCTCGTCAACCCCTTTGAGCCTAAGAAGTAGGAGTTTTCCTTCACGTACAAAATAAAAACCCTCAAAATATAACCTGGGTTAGGGTAGCTGCTCAGTTAACTTGATTATCCCAAATTGTTCCTTTGAACATAATCACTGATGGTTCTCCGTCATAATTAAACCTGGCAGTCAATGTCCGTAAAAAAAAAGAAAAAAACAACGCAAGGCTTGCCAAGTCAAAACCTATTTAGGAGGCTCAGGCAAAATGGGGGGCATCCCGCTGACTGTAATTTTAAATAAGCAGTTCAGACAAAAATTAGGGATAATAAAGTGAAAAAAAAGAAGTCACTACATGCCCTCGACAAAAGGAAGATATTACAAAAAAGGAGAATGACTGCCTTTGCAGATAAGCCTTTGGTTTTTGAACCATCATGAATGTCAGTATTACAATATCCAAAGTCTTTTAGAGCTTAAACGCATAGTTAACTGAGCGTAGGACTGGAGAACATCACGAAGAAAGGGGTGGGTTAAATAAATTTTGAGCCTTATATCTGTTGTTTCTTAAAACCCTGAACCAAGGCCACGTTACAACCCTTAAAAGTCCTAACTGAAGCACGGTTAGTTCGAAAGCATACCGTTACAAAAAGGTATCCCGACTCCTTAAGGTCTACTATAACTCTTGAGTTGATATCACTTCCTTACAAAAAAAAGACTCTGTTTTACTCAAAAATGTTTTTAAACTTTCAAGACAGACGTATGCATTCGCATCTTATGAATTTCATCGTAAAGCACACTGGTCTATATAGATTCAAATGTTTTAACATCAGGGAGAAGTTGCATGGGGCATGGCTAATGGCTAAAAAAAAAAAATCCTACCGACAGTTGAAATAGCTTTAAAAGCATATCAAAGAAGAAACATCTCCTACGCCTAACTCGGATGGCTAGTGTATACACAAGGCATAGCCCGTTGTCATCCTATGTATCTGGGGCAATCTAATCAAGATCCATGGGATCTCTCAAGGACTCTGAATAGCCCATGGGGCAAGTCCATTACCTGGGGGCACGTTGCAAATGTCATTTCATATAAGATGGTGTTAATACTATTCTCACATCCTTTCTAGGAACCTTTTTAGGTAATTTTCTCTAAAACGTCTCTTAATCCTTCCAGGTGGTCTTCTTTAAGACATGTTCAAATATCTATTATCCTTTCTAGGAGCCCTTTTCAAATAGTCTTCTTTAAGACACATTCTACAAACCTTTCCAAGTGTCTCTCGTCATTTTCAGAAATCTTTTCAGATAAGTCTTCTCTAAGACATATTCCTTTCTAAGAACCTTTTCTAAGTAGTCTTCTGTAAGACATCTCTTAACTTTTTCAGGTAGTCTTCTTTAAGATATTCCTTACTCTTTTCGGGTAATTTTCTCTAAAAAAAATATAGCCCTCATCCTTTCTAGGAACCTTTCTAGGTAATCTTTTTTAAGATACCCATCAATCTTTTCAGTTAGTCTTTTTTAGACATGTTCAAATTCCTCTTATAAACCTTGTCAAACTTTGTTAAAGTATAGTCCTCTTTAGGGCGGTATCCCATCCTTTCTAGGATATTCTTCTTCGAAACGTCTTTTCCTGAGTTTTGTTTAAAACACTACATTCCTTAAAATAGTCCTTGTCTTCTATGGGATTCTTTGACCCTCTTTGCAAACATGCCTCCCCGAGCTTTGTTTAAAGCACAGTCTTGTTCAAGACGATCTCATATCCATTCCAGGAACCTCTTCAGGTAATATCCTAGAAGGCATCATCTCATTCTGAGTATTCAGCAAATTTTTTGTCCATCGGACACCACCGAGACACATGACTAATTCTGAAGAGCATCTGCTTCACATTTGAATTAACACCTAGCATCAGAGAAATTGGTTAATCAAAGGCGATCATTGCTAATAAAGATCCCTGAACCGGGGAAACCACATCTAGGGGGTTCTCCTAAATAGGGGCAAAATATCGAGGATTATAGGGGCATACCATCAAGAAGCTTATTGACTGGGGCATATATTTCAGGAATTCAAATACTGGGGCAGTGCACATCAGGTTTGTGGCATGACAGGGGAGCATTGCTGCGTAATTGGCCTTCTTACGCCTGTATTATTTACGACCTACAGTGGGGGTCGTCGTACATACATAATTCTCATTTATTTTGAGAACCTCATTACATGACACATGCATCATAACATTGCATAAATTCAACATTCGCCTTTTCAGGTCACTCCAGAGTCAAAAGGATATCATCATCCAAATACGGTGCAAATACGATCGTTTCAACGATTTAATCTTAACAATTTCGATGCTTTATTCCGAGCCTTTTTTCAAAGGCAATTCAGAAACAATCAAAGATTTTCTTACTTTTCAAGGTAGTCTTCTCCAAGACGCTTATCAACCTTTCTAGGTAGCCTTCGATAAAACCTTTTATCATCGCTAGGAGTCTTTCTATGTCAGTCTTGTTTAAGACATATTTAGGTTAACCTTGTAATTTTGTTTAAAATACTTCGTATCCTTTCTAGGAACCTCTCTAGGTTAGTCTTGTTTAAGACATATCATCTCCCGTCTAAGAGCCTTTCCAGGTCAATCTTGTTTAAGATGTTTCATATCTTTTTAGAAGCCTTTCCAGGTAATCTTGTTTAAGAAATCTCATATCCTTTCTAGGTAGTCTTGTTTGAGACGTTTCATATCTTTTTAGAAACCTCTCTAGGTAATCTTGTTTAAGACGTTTCATATCTTTTTAGAAGCCTCTCTAGGTAATCTTGTTTAAGAAATTTCATATCTTTTTAGAAGCTTCTCTAGGTAATCTTGTTTAAGATATCTCACATCTTTTTAGAAGCCTCTCTAGGTAATCTTGTTTAAGATATCTCATCTTTTAGGAGCCTTTCTAGGTAGTCTTGTTTAAGACATGTCTCAACTTCTTTAGGTAATATTCTGCAACTATTTATCCAATCTTTTCTAAGATATATCTTGCTCTTTCAAGGTGTTTCTCAGTTAGTCTTCTCTAAGACAGTTCTTCCCGAGCTTTGTTTAAAGCCTAATCTCCTTCATATCTGCCAATGATCTGCCCTGCTCAGGAAACCTCTTTAGGTAGTCTTATGTAAGACATTCCTTCATCTCTCCTCAAATATAATCTGAACTAGGATTCACAAGCATCTCAAAAAGGTTGGAGTTATCATACATACTCATTTGCATACACGCAACATCTACATGTGTAAACATTCATACATCTGCAATGCATACGCATTTACAAAGCGATTTTCTATACGGGTAGACTTGTCTGAATCAAGGCAAGTGACTCCTATTGGCACAGGAAAAGCTTGCTAGCACTATGGCGAACTAATTACAACTAACTGCAAGTCCTCGCTATGTAAGTCTCAGGCTTTAGCAAGGCAAATATTTTTCTCACACTAACTGCAAGGTAAATTTAGGGGTCTTCCATTATTTAATAACTCTTCGATTCGAAAAGCGTGAGACCTGCGTATTCTCACGCCATTCAATCCAAGGTAATTAAATAGGGGCAGCTGTCATACCCTAAAATTTACCCGGTGCAATTCCCGTTTTAATTTATTAAGAGTGTTAAAAATTAAGATCCATAGGGTTTAATATACCTATTATTAAACTCGCTCTCTTATGAAATGCCCGTATAAATTAGTGGGGGTGTGAATGTCAAATATTTGAGGTCCAATTTATTTTGACCCATTTATTCCAATTAGCCATTCCATGTTTATATTACTACTAATTATGCAAATATTAATTCCTATTATTAGTTCTAAAAATAATATTGAGGTTATTAAGAATAATCAAACATTATTATTAGTACTAATTAAGTGGTGTTAATCATTATTATTAGAGTAGTATTAATTAGTTTATGATTAAGAGTATATCATTAGTTAATTAAATTATTGATTAATTAATTAATTAAATGAATTATTTGAAATCATTGGTTTCATTTGTTTCTTTTGTTTTTGCTGTGAAAAAAAAGAGAAAACGAGCTAATGGAAGCATTGGGCAAAAAAAAAAAGAATCAACAGCAAGATGGGCCAAGATAAGCCACGAATTGGGCCAGAACCGAATATGGGTCAGGTTGGGATCGGGTCAAACCCAACCCAGATCCCTGTTCACCCTCCATCAACCTCACGCAAACCCTAGCCACCTCTACACCGCCGCAGCCAACACCCCAACCCTAATCTGCAAACGAACCAAGGCCCAGATCCAGAACAAATCGCAAAGACAATACAATCAAATCTTAATCAAAACTTAACAAATCAAACATAATTTTTTCATTTAAATAAAATCAATTACAACAGATTCGGGATCAAAATCCTAAAACTAATTCTAACAATCCCTAATTTCCTAATTGAAATTGAAACCCTAACACCTAAAAGAAATCAGAAGAAGGGGGTTCTTTTTCTTTTGGATGCCGGGGACGCTTGAACGAACGCCGCGAACACGAGCACACCTTCGTCAACCTCGAATCTACAGTCAAAGAAAGAAGGAGATTAGTACGCAGAAGAGTTCATACGAACCAGAAAGAGAAGGTAAAAGGTAATGTCTTTGGTGCTTAGCTTTAGATCTACGCGCTTGCATATCTTGATTTTGGATCTTTGAATGTTGATTTCTGAAAAATATTGGTTTGAGTTTCATGATGTTTGGGGTAGGGACTGGTGTTTATGTTCTTGTTTTTTTTCTTCTCTGGAAATTTCGCGAATGGGGGAGAGGAAGGGGATGAAGATCATAAGATCTTCATCTTGCTGTTCATTTTCTGGGTTTGCATTGTTGATATATTGTTTGTTTGGGAGTGAAGCGATAAGAGAAAGAAAAAGATAAGGAAAAATGGAAAGTAGAATTGAAGAGAGTGAGGGGACCGAGTAGTGAGGTGGTGGGAAGGTTTTTTTTTTGGAAAAAAATAAAAGTGGAGATAATCCTATCTCTTTACACCCAATCGTTGCGTGACACGTGGCCACTTATCGGCCACGTGATTGGTTCACCAAGTGATGATTCTCCATATATCACTTATCATGTATCCTCTAGACCCACACGTGCAAACCATTGATAAAAACTCAAACAAATCTTGGCCGTCCATCACGCAGGAGGGTACATCGTAGCTATCCCTTGCGTCATACCCGATCCAAACGAACCTAGAACATGACTGGGCCTAAGCCCATGCTGTTAGCACCCCTCTGATTTTTATTTAAAAAGCAATGTACACCCCCCTTCAAACAAATAAATAAATTTAATTACTTAATCTCACTATTTTAATAAATTGTTTGATTGTTTCGTTCATTTAATTTTCTCCTTGAACCGACTATACCTATTAGTCGCAAGTAGACGAGAAATATTTTTTTATTAAATTAATTTGTTTAATAATAATTTAATTTAATTTTCTCCTCGAACCGACTATACCTATTAGTCGCAAGTAGACGAGAAATAATTTTTATTTAATTAACTTGTTTATTGATAATTCAAACAACTCTCGAGTAATTCTCTCCTCGACCCGACTAAATCTATTAGTTGCATTAGACGAGAGATAAAACAATAAAACATTAACCCTTTATTTAATTCTCTCCTCGACCCGACTAAATCTATTAGTCGCTTTAGACGAGAGATAAAAAATACATAAAATCCAAAACACATTTAATTTGCTGCCCGCGACGATCAATCTATCGATCTGAGTAACCAGCAATGCCCCTTAATCCGTTAGCTATACTGACCAAATCTATTGGTCATCGCATCTAACGTTGTCATATCAAATTAGGGTTGTACGCCCAAAACATTAAAACACTAAACCACGACACTACGGATTTTCATCCCTGCAAATACTGCGATTTTTAAATCTATGACCAGGTAACTTAAAATACCTTCAAAACAACTTCAAATACATTCATATCAAATTCTAAGGCGTACAACCTTGTGCCCGAACTACGTTGACTCTGATTCTCCCTAAGGAGATACGTAGGCACTTGGATAACCAAGGCGAGTCCCCCACCCTAAATTTCAATTTTTCCCATATTCACTTCCTTAGCTATAAAACCTAAGTATTTTAGCCATAAACTGTTACCTTAGATTCAAAGCCATAGGAAAGGGTTGAGGGTGCCTAACACCTTCCCTCGACCTGATTATAATAACTTACCCCGAATCTCTAAACTGCGTAGGGTTTCCTATTCGCCCTTCAGAATAGGTGGCGACTCTAAAAGTCTAATTTTTAGGGCAGGTTGCTACACCTGGTATAAAACCAAAATTTAAAGGTTCATGAGCTTAACCTGTATAAAAGATTGCAAAGTTTGTGGAGGAAACACTAGCCGCTTCAATCCAACATTTATGAAAAGAGGACTAACCGCTTCGATTCACCAAGAGAAGACGCACATGCCAAATCTATCGTATTATATCATCTGGTTAGAGGTCAACCATATTTCCTTGTATAAGGGGGTTTGTGAACATAACCTATTAAAAGCTCTCAAGTTTATTAGATACTTTCAAGACCAGTTCTTGGGGAGAGTAGTAGGTCATTTTGTTTTGACCAAACCTATATAACTCTCGGTGTCTTCTCTTTCCCTCTACTCTTTACTTTTCCGTAATTTATTTTCTGCAAATTATTTATTTTCTGATGTATAATATTTAAAATGTTTTAAACTCTAATTTAATCTTGCAAAGTTTTTCAAAATCACTTTTTTCTCTACCACACAGTTCACCCCCCATCTTGTGTGTGAAGTTTTAAATTCCACATACTTATCAATAAAATCAGTCACTACATAAGGGATTGTACCTAGAGAAGGAGTAATGATGATTTTGTTCAGATAAGAGTTGGCTCAGATGAGGATAGTTATGAGAGTGTTGGTGCACTAATGGTGTCAAGTTTGAAGACCGAAGAGAGTTAGGTCATAGGGTGTTGAAGATTTTGTATAATGGAGTGATCATGAATAAAAGGTCTGAAATATGTGGAATATATATTTTAGAAGGTTCTTGCGTTGTTGTTCATTCATCGTCAACTAATAAAGACTTTCATGAAAAGAACAAACTATGGGAATTGAGGTCAAGGCATGGTGGTTCCAAAATAGCTTATCTGGAAGGCAAGTGCTCTTTTACATGAATATACTTCCATCTCCAGATACCTATGGTGGTTTGGAGTAGGAAACCTGAAAGTTAGTCTTAATTAAAGTTTGTCAAAATTGTTAATGAAATTAAGATAATTCAACTTGATTATAAAGTTGAAGATTGTGTTTTCAATGACTATTTAAAAGGTGTAAAGGGTTATGAGTGATCAAAAGTGGAATATAGAGGATCAAAGTTTCTCATTTGCAAGTGTATTACTTTCAGTTAGTCCTATTCGAGATGAAAGAGTAAAGATCCAGAGATGAAGTTTTTAGAAAATGTGGCGGAGAATACTCGATTTGAGGTGGAAATTCTTGTTATTGTACAATTAGTAGTGATAGAACGATTACAAAGACCTATGATTATCATTTGATTCATGATAACATAAGGAAAGAGATTTAGCCATTTCAAAAGTAGAGTTATATTGAATTGATTGTTATGCTTTGAATGTGGGTGGCTGGTTGCAAAATTCATAAATAAGAACCTTCAATGAGGAATTCAAAAGCAAGTGAAGTCAAGTATGGTTAAAGAAACATGTGTGTAGACTTGTTATATTACTTAAGCAAGGAAAGGTGGTTGAAAGTAAGTAGGTGCAAGAGGCAAGATCAAGGTTATTGAATAATAAGTTAAATATGGTAAAATGCAGCAAGATGATTGATGAGTAAGTTGACATGATCACCGTAGTTTATAGTTGTATTGTTATATTTGCAAAATATATATAGGAGGTGACTCAAGATTCACCAGATGCTCAACAGACCTAGTCAATGATACCCGAGATGTCGCCCACATCATGGAGTTCACCCCAAACAAAGGGCGTCTAGAAGATAGAACTCAAAGGCATTTCTAAGAGAGATGCAAGAGGATGACCTCGTGCTCAGGAAAATGATTATTTTGATTCAACATCGGAATCTAAAATCTAACTAGGAGGGTCCATATCATGTATGTTAAAAACTATCCCATGGATCCTACAAGCTCGAGAAGTTAAATGGGCAACTTGTGACAAAGATGGTTAATTGTAGAAATAGTACGAGCATGGTGGAGCCACTCCTTCCCTAAGTAATGATGAGGAGATTTATAGGGTGGGCTCACTCTTGAAGCGAGACCTACCATTTATTTTGAAAAAAAAAAGAAAAAAGAAAAAGAAAAAAAGAGTTTTTTTTTGTTTTATTGTTTTATTGTTTTAATTGGGTAAAACCAATGTGATAAATGATTAAAAGAATTTTTTTTAATTTCTAAAGCAACACAACATAAAAGCAACTAAACAAGAGTTTTAGAGAAAAATTGAAATAGAGAAGAAGAAAAGGCATGACGATTGTTGTGAAAGAATAAGAGAAAATTGGCTTCGATTAATAAATGAGTAGCAAATTTTTTATGTTTGAGCTAAAAATTCAATATGTTATCCATATCACTTAGTTAATTTTATTTATATTCATGTTGAATAGTTTGACATTCTAATAGAGTTGTTTTGGTATACTCCCAATTATGTAGAGGTGTTGTTTGGAGTAGAGTGTGTTTCTCATCTTTATTATTTATTGGTAACAAAATTTATTTTCTAGTGTTACTGGAAAGACTCTTTGTATATTTAATTTGACGAAAGTTTTCCACATTAAAAAGTAGTTACCTTTTCTATTTAATTTTTCTATTATTATTATTATTATTATTATTATTATTATTATTATTATTATTATTATTATTATTATTATTATTATTATTATTATTATTATTATTATTATTATTATTGTATTCTATAATTGATTTTGTTGGTTATCTGTTTAAAATAGATTTGAGAAAATATTCTGCTTTAAAGATATCAATAATAATAGCTATACTATTTTATATGCTTCATTTTTCCATATTTATATTAAATTAAAAAAAAAATCTTGAACATACTCATTATAATAATTTAATCCCTATTGAGTATAGTGTAATAGAAAATAATGAATGAAATTAAAGCATCAAAATGAACAAAATGTTATTTCATGAAAATGAGGTACTTCTCATCCCTTTAATTATGATAATAAAAGTTAAACAATATAAGTATACATGGAAAATACATTTTAATTTAAGGGAAAGATGTTCATCCTTTTAAAAACTAAGTATGAAGTGTGATAGAGTTTCTACTTGTCTTTTACATGTTGCATGGCATAATAATGTGCACATGCATGTGTATAGTTTTCATGAATGTTTATGGATGTGCTTCTTTTTTTTCTCCACCTCCATCTCTTCTTCCTATAGGTTCACCTTTTTCTTCTCTCGAATGTTCTTTGTTTTCTCCTTTGCTTTCTCCTCCATGTTCGTTGCTTTTTCGTTTTTCTGGTAATCCTCCTGCCCAACCTCCTTCTGTCCAACTTCCCCAATATCCATCACCATACTCTCTTCTTTTGTCTCCATGGTTTCCACCCTTTCCCCAATATTCATTCTCATTCACCTCAATTCTTGTTTTGAAGTCTTCAATTACATCAACTACAAACCAAACAACATGTGTTTATTAAAATTATAAAGTAGAGAGAAAATTTGAAAACAATTTATAAATTGTAAATTTTTACCGTCTTTGCATGGCTCCATTGCCTTAATAAAGATCAAATTTAATGCACAAAGAAAGAACACAAAAATAAAATATTTAGTTTTCATCTTTTATCAATTAAGAGTTTAATTGTAGTTAAATGTGAATTCTATATGGATTCAGTTAGTATCTATTTATAGTGATCATGGGATAAGATAAATAAAAGAAGTAAAAAAAAACTTGATTTGGATAATATTTTGTATAGTAACCATTTGGATGATTATAAGAGTATCGGGTCATTATACCTATTCAAGGATAAATTGGAACATGTTTGTCCAAGAGGTAAGAAAATCTTTTAGATTACTAACAAGTTACTCGTGCTACACTTCAATTTCTATATTTATTTAAAAGAAATTGAATACAAAATTGAATTTTTATATTTTAAAATTTTGTAGAGCTATCAATATTTTCTCAAAAATATAAATACCTTCATAATTTCTCAATTACATATCAATTTTGTCTTCCACATGTTACTAATGAATGACAGTTTTATAAAAACCTTCATAATTTCTCTTTTACATACAATAATTATTATTTTTCTTAACATAAGTGAAAAGTTCAAAATAATTTATAATAAAAAACGGAGGTAGTATATTTTTAAGAACTGAATTATATATTATATATTTCACTGTATTTCTATAAAGTACAATACATATATAATTGAAACCCTCAAATAACCCTTAATTATTTGAGGCTATGTTGTACATGCACAGAGCTGAATATGCTTGTATCCATGTCTCTACCTCTTCTAATACACACTCTCTCATCTTTATTTACCTATCATTTTCTACCCTTTGCACTTTTTTCTTTATAAAATATCTAAAATCATTAAAAAGCAGAGGAAACAAAATTAGAGAATAACAATCCTTTGAAAGATCTAAATGTTGTTCAATTTGATGTTGGCTTCAATAGACATTTAATTGAATAAAGAGTAATTGTTACCATTCGTTTGATTCAAAAGTTTTGTCCAATGCCATAATTTTAAAGTTTAAAATTTTGGATTTAAATAGCATGTTTTGCATTCATGGAACAATTAGCCTTTGATGAACATGAGATTATGAATGACCATATTTAAGTTGATAAGTTTGAATTGATCCCAAAATTTAATATTTTAGTTTTGCATTCATGATAACATACTGTTAATGTTTCCATGAGAGTGGTTTTTGGTTTGTCTATCTAAGTGGGTTTCACCCGTTGCACATCGTCAATTCATAATTTTTTTAAATTATCTTAATAAATACTCATTCACTTCAACTCAACACTTTAATAAAAAAACATTGAATAAACTCCATCAATAAGTATATATCATTTATATTATACAAACTTATTAATTCAGAATAGTAAAAGTGGAAAATGATAGGGAATTTGTATAACTACTTCTTGTTAAAAGTCATCAATAGTGTTTTCTCTTCAATGAAATACCTAATAGATTGTGGGTTTTTTTTTAAGACAGGATGATGTTAAGAAATCTCACATTTTAAAGATACTTCCTCTGGTCTCAAATATAAGCAAATTTGCAAAAAAGCTCACCCTTTAAGGAGAATGTCTCACTGCATTTAATTCTTACTCTCTTTTTAATTCTACTCTTATTTTTTCTTTGGAAATTGTTGCAAACATTTAAAATGTAAAAAATTGTAGGGGTATATTTGGAATAGTGACATTGAATGTAATAAATATTAATTTTTTTTTGCTTATATTTAAGACCATAGAATTTTTTTCTTCTATTTGAGATCGGAGGGAGTAAATAAGTAGCATGTCCCGAATTGATACACACGCCCTTGCATCTATTGTTGTTACATAGCTATTAACTAAGTGAGCTGATAAATGTGATGGTTGTAGTCATTAGTAAATAAAACTCTATTGTACACTTTTATTTGATACACAATTTGTTATTTAATTAAAAAAATAGTTGTTGATTTAATTTTTTTTCTTTCTTACTCCGGTTCTCAGGTGAATGAGCTTTAGTAACTTAGAGTTCATGCCGAAAGATTAAAATTATAAAAACCTAATCTGACAATTAATTCATTTTACTTCCACCAAATGCTACCAAGTGTCAAGTTCCTATTTGATACCTTTTCAAACTTTCACTTTTTCCACCATCTTAACTACCTTGCTTTAATTAGTTACAAGTAGTTAGTTGAAATTAGTTAGGTAGTTAGGGTTTGTTACTTGCACATCAAGTAATGAGAATCTTGTATATATACATCAGCCTCTCCATTGTAACACTTAAGAGAAATATATGCAAATTCTTTTTACCTTCTCTTCTTCTTCTTCTTCTTCTTCTTCTTCTTCTTCTTCTTCTACTTTCATCTTCTTCTTCTTTGCATAATGATATGTGAAATTCCATAGCATAATATGGTATCATGGCATAAGATCCACACCTATTTCTTCCATCAATAATTCGTTTCCGCTCAGTTTCTCTCTGTTCTTTCAGCATATTGCTGCTTCCTTTCTTCATCTTCAACATGCCACCACGGTTGGCTTCTACCTCTCAAGTTGATTCGGTGTTCTATGTCCATCATAGTGAAGGTCCGAATTCTGTGATCATCACACCTTCTCTTAATGGTTCCAATTACATTTCATGGTCAAGATCAATGAAACGTGCTCTTGGTGCTAAGAACAAATCTGCATTCATCGATGGTTCCATTTAGGGCTGGCAATGAACCAAACTAACTCGAAAATAGTTCGAAACTCGACTCGAAAAATAAATCGTTGAACTAGGTTCATGAACCAAATGAGCTGAGTATGAGCTAAAAACTAAGTTCGTTAACTAAATGAGCTGAACTTGAACTATACATGGTTCGACTCGTTAGGTTCATGAGTCAACTCGATTGTATATTTGCTCTAAATCTTAGTATCATATTTTATCTTAATCTAACGGTTTTAATTGATAATTTATATTCTCTAGTGAGCAAAATATTTCTACAAATAGTTATACAAATAAAATTAACATCGTATAAATTCTAATCTTATAACTTTTATTTTATTTCTATATTTTTTAATTAAAAAATATTAATATAAAATGTCAAATATATATATATATATATATATATATATATATATATATATATATATAAATAGACTTTAAAAATTTATTTTTAAGTTCGTGAAATAAGCGAGTTGAACCTAACAAGATAAACCTAACAAGTTGAATCGAGATTTTCGTGAACTTCTAACAAGTCGAGTTTGACCTAAAAAAAAGTTCGAGATAAACTCGGACTCGAACTCAAACTCGGCCAATTCTTAGCGAGTCGAGTTTGAGCTGAAAAAAAAGTTCGTCATGAACTCGAGCTCGAACTCGAACTCGGCCAATTCTTAACGAGTCGAACTGAGCTGAGGCGAGTTCGACTCAACTCGACTCATTTCCAGCCCTAGTTCCATTACTCCACTTGACCTAGATGATCTTAATCGCAGCGCTTGGGAACGATGCAATTGCTTAGTTCATTCATGGATCATGAATTCTGTTACACCTCCAATTGCTCAAACGATCGTGTTCTTGGAAAATGCTCTTGATGTTTGGAATGATCTTCAAGAAAGTTTTGCCAAAGCTGATCGTATTCGTGTCTCTAATCTTCGTCTTGAGATCAATAATCTCAAACAAGGTTCGAAATCCGTGCTTGATTACTTCACAGAAATGTGTGGATTGTTGGAAGAATTGAATTCTCATAGACCACTCCCAGCATGCACATGCATTCATCAGTGCAGATGCCAAGCTATGAGATCTGCAAGGGATTTTCGCACTAAAGATCAGGTACTTCAGTTTCTTACTGGATTGAATGGTAAATTTTTTGTTATAAAAACTTAAGTTCTTTTGATGGATCCACTACCATCCATCAACAATATCTATTCTATGGTGATTCAAGAAGAAAGCCACAATATTTATCTTCTTCCTAAACCTGATCCATCTTTGGCTCTTGAAGAAGTAAACACTCTAGTTAATGCTTATGATTCAAGAAAGTATTCTGATCGTGGTAAGGTTTCTAGTCACAATAGTGGATTTCAAAGTTCTAAAAGAGACACCAAATTATGCACCTTTTCAATAGAACAGGTCATACAGTGGAGGTTTGCTATAGGAAACACGGATTCCCTCCAAATTTTGGTAAGAAACAAGTTGTTGCTAATGCTACTACTACCAATCCTGGAGATAACACAGTCATTGCTCACAATGGTGAAGAAGGTGTTTCCAATAACCAAAATGTCAGTATTTCTCAAGAGCAATATTATCAATTATGCATTAACAATGTTCTATACACTCCTGATATCTCTCTTAACTTGTTATTTGTGTCAAGATTATATGCTTCTAACCATTGTGTCTTTCAATTTTTTGCTGACAAATGTGTTATTCAGGACCTGACATCCCAAAAGATGATTGGTTTGGCTAGCCAGATTGAAGGGCTATACAAACTGAAGATTGATGATGGTTGGGTTGCTTAAAACTTTTCCCTTAACTCCAAAATCCATAACTTTCCCATACACCATTATGTTGTATCTAGTACCAGCATTAACAATTGTAAAGTGATTCCTACTAAAGCCTTATGGCACTTTAGGTTAGGTCAATTATCTCATGATAGAATTTCAAAATTGTCTCATTTGTATCTTCAAATTGTTAATGATAATAAAGCTGTTTGTGACATTTTCCATTTTGCTAGACATAAGAAGCTTCCTTACACTCCAAGTAATTCTAGAGCTACCAGCAAATTTGAATTGTTACATTTTGATATTTGGGGTCCTCTTTCCATAAGTTCCATTAATGGTCATAGATATTTTCTTAGAGTTCTTGATGACTATAGTAGATTTGCTTGGATCATATTATATTTGCTTGGTCATAGATATTTGGTTGTCTGCTGTATTGTTGAGATTGGCTGAGAGATCGTCGCTGAGATGATATAGTAGTTCTCTCTACTTTGGGTTAGAAATGACTTAGGGTGTGGGTGATGCTTGATGATATTGATGAGTATTGTAGGTTGAGTATAACTGATCGATAAGTTTAAGTTTGTGAGAAGTAGATTATATGCAATACCTGATAAGTCTCTTCTTTCTGAAAAATGAATTCTTTTTGTGTTAATATTTACTTTTCCATTTTAATGCTTTACCAATTCAATCCAAACTCATAACTTTGTAAACTGTTGAACTGCAGTTCGGTAGCACTAATCTCTGTGGACACGATAAATTCCCGGATAATTACTTCCAAATTTTTTGTTGTTTGCCACTTTACCGCTTCAACAGAAGTATCATAAATACGGTGCATGTGCGTGTTTTATTAAGAGTACATATTCTATGCTGATACTTCACCTTTTAGAAGTACCCATGCTTTAGAGGTTACATAAGAATTAAATTTTTTAAAAAAATTATGAAATCTTTAATAATTTTTGAAATAATAATTATATATAAAATCATAAATTATTTTTTTATCATTAGTATGTTTTTAATTTTTTTAATTTATGTAGTAAAAAGCTTAGAACACATATAGCGAATTAATGATACAACGTGTTCATTTTTGTTATTTTTGTCAGTTTAGTTGGCTGAATCCGAATGATCGCCTTGTATTACATTGTTTTTGAATTAATGCAAAGTTATTTGATTAAATAATAATAATAATAATAATAATAATAATAATAATAAAAGGAAATAATAATAATAATAATAATAAAAATAATAATAGTAATAATATAATATTCAACTACCACTATTATAAATATTATATTTAAATATGCGTATTTAATTTATCAATTAAAACAATATTAATAATTAATAAAAATAATAATAATAATTATTATCTATCTTAATATAAATGCAAGGTTGTGATGATGATAATCCCATAGCCACGTGCTATCATGATAGCAATTCTTGACATAAATTTTAATTCTATTTTTTACTAATTTGACCGTAATAAATAATAATAATAATAATAATAAATATAATAATAGTATAATATAAATAGTATATTATTTAACTAACAATAATAAATATGTATATATAAATAATTATAAATAATTATAAATAATAATAAATAATATATATATATATATATATATATATATATATATATATATATATATATATATATATATATATATATATATATATATATATATATATATATATATATATATAATTACTAAATTTATTAAATTGACACTAGATTTGTAATTAATAATAATACTAATCGTGTCATCTAATTCTCTTGTCTTCACTATAAAAATTAAACAAATTTTTTTAATCTACCAAAATTTTCAAATTATCTGATACCATTATGAATATTTCTGGATATTTTAAAAAAATCGATAAAATTGCATACATGTTTTCGGATTTTTTTAAATTTCGATAGAACGAATGCATATTTGTTGGATTTTTCAGAAAATCTGAAAAACATTTATGCATTTTTATTGATTTTTAAAAAAAATCTAAAAACATGTATGTATTTTTACCAGATTTTTTAAAAATTTGGAAAAAATAAATACTTTTTTATCGGATTATTAAAAAAAAATCTAGATAAAAGTTTGCATTTTTATGGGATATTTCCCAAAATGCGGTGAAAATGCATGAAAAAACAGAAAAATATGGTAAAAACTTATACTTATCATAAATAGTAAATGTCTGATAGTCTGTATGAAAATCGAAATTGAGCAATACTTTTATGAAAGAAATATATTTTAAAATTTTTACAAAGTTAAAATGGTAATTGCAGAGGGCTTGTGGGGTGCTGGGTCAAGCTGTAGGGTGTGCGGATAAAATCTCCTTACTTCTTGGCCCATTAAAAGTGAGGCCTGCTTAACGGGCTTTCTTGCCGGTTACTTTTTCTTTCTCTATAGCTTTAGGTTTTCTATACTCAGTTATTTTCGCTGGTTCTACACATTAGGGTTTTTGCGAGATTTCTCTGAAGAATCCCTTTCTCGTCAATCACTCTCCATGGATCTTTCCGACCTTAATTCAGCTGATATGCAGAGATTTTACTCTGTAAGTTTGATTTCATCTTTTCTATGATTGCGTTTGGTTGCTTTTACTGATAGATAGTTCCATTTTCAATTCGATTACACTTATTCATGAGTTTAGTATAAGTTAGTATAGTTGATTCTTTATTGTTTTTGTGATTTGTTCTGTTAAAAGTGATTTAGTTTGCTTCAGCGGCTGGTAATTAATTCGTAACCGTTTTGCTTTGAAAACCTTGTTCAGTTTTTCCGAAAATTGGTGTGGTTTTTTGAATAGGCTCAGTTCAGATATTAATTTGGTTACAGTGCACTGTTCTAGCTATTTTCTAGATTTTTTTTGGTAGTTCTGTATAAATTTTTTCTATTGTTCCACAGTAATGTTATGTTAGAATGTAACCTTAACTTTGCCCTTCAAATGCAGGAAGAACAACAAAGAGCCATGATTAATGAAATGGTGGCAAAGATGACCAGTGAATGTTGGGACAAATGCATCACAGGTACACCTGGGAATAAGTTCAGTTCCAGTGAAACTAATTGCCTTACACACTGTGCACAGCGTTACATGGAGATGAGCATGCTTATCATGAAGCGGTTTCAGAGTATGCAATGAAGATCAATGGTCATCAATGTGCTTTATTAATTACCAAACACTGTCTCAAATTTCTCCCTTTTATAATCATCAATCCCATCACTGTTTAGAAAGTTTTGGATTTTTTTCTTTTATATTGGGTTGAAACCGTTGTCAGAATATTTAGTTTACTTTTCCGCATAGTTGATGATAAAATGATTGTTTGACTGATGAAGGGTTGGATGAATTGTAAGCCATTTTCAGTTTTAAACTGTTATGCAAGAACAAAAATTTATTCATGTGTGAAAAATATTATAATAGTGCTGACATATTGTCAACATACCAAGGATCTTGCCTGGAACTATTTCCTTGAATAAGTTCTGCAACATGTACTTGCTTTCTTGTTTGGTCATTTTAGTCACTGCCATTTTCCTTGCTAGCAAATTAGTGTTTTCTGTTTTTTTCTTTTTTGCTAATTTCCTAATATTTTATTTATTTTTGTAAATCTTCAGAATTTTGGGCATTTTAATCAGAATGCTAAATTTCATATACTCTTGAATTAAACTTCTAAATAATAATTACAATTATCTACCTAAGCACCAAGCACTATAACATTATTTGCTATCTTCAATTACAATGTTGTTTGCATATTGCATTCGTGTGTCTTTTGGCCACTCATTTGCTGCTTTCTGAATTTTGATACCATTTGGTCCAATTTGGTTGTACTTGAGCATGGCCTCGGTCCATTGGAGGATCCTAGTGTAGTAATGAATTTGAGGAACCTCTGTATACTTGTGGAATTCATTCTTGTTCAATTTGTGACTATGTTCCTTGTTCAATAAGACAATGTCTATTCGATTGGTCAACTTATGTTGGTAATACATTTTAGCAGAAAGGCGAGGTAGTTGAATTTTCTGTGTCCAATAAGTTGTTTGGAACAGCGGGCTGTTAATCATGCCATTGGATTGTTTATTAAGGATGCTGAGACGTGGGAGCACTTCAGGCGGGAGGCGGAGAAAAATTTCGAAGAGAATGTCATTGCACAGTTCCACCGGTGGAGAAGGAGGCGGGGAAGAAAGAGAAGTTTGAAAGAAGGATTGCATGAAATCCATAATCCATTTCCAGCATCTTGAGAATAACATTTCTATGTACTTTCAAGATTTGCTATTTGATTGCATAGCAATTGGTAGGTTCTGTTATGCCTAGAGAAATTCGGACATGAATCTAGGCATTATCTTAACAATTGGTGGCTTTTAATTTAGTATGTGCATTGTGGTGGTCAAACGTTGAGTAAGGAGACAGTAACGGAATGCCAGAATCAGTGCCCCTATTTCATGGTTTGTAGGACGACAGAATATACTATCATAACCACTTTTGGGGCACATGTTAGTGAACTGCATTCGAAATTACATGCTTATGTTTTCCATTTGAAATTACTATATACTTATAATTTGCCATACAAAACATGAATTTAATTGATATATAGAAATAAATATTTTTGTATTTTTTGTTATATATAATTATAATTATGTACAAAAGTAATTGTATTTTTAAATAGTAAAATAATTTAGGGTTAAATATACGATGCCCCTGCCATTAGGGCGAGATTCAGTTTTGACTCTGTTTTAGGATTCGAACTTAGAACTGATATGTTAACAAGCAACATTCCGCCAACTGAGCTACAACTTTTCATTGAACTTAAATGCTTTTTATAAATGAATAAATGTGTGTATACTTTTAAAAACGTTAATATATATACTTTAATATAATTATTGCTTAATTTTTTTAATTATTGCATTATGTATTTATTTTATTTTAATTAATTATTTTTTATAAACTTTATTTTTCTATAAACTAACATTTTAACATTTTTACAAACTACATTTTTTAATTATTGCATTACTAACATATATATACTTTTAACATTTTTTTAATAAACTAACATTTTAAAATTTTTAATAAATTAAAATTTTTTTTGAAGAAAATGAGTGATGCACTGACAGTGTAAAAACATTTTACACTCTCAACCAATCACCACCATGTATCTAATTAAGTGCATGTTTGGTTTGGCTTTTGAAAAGGCCAAAAGCAATTCTAGATGTGTAGAATCAATTCTGGACAATTTTAAGATGTTTGGTTTGACAAAAATAGAATTGATTCTGTCTCCAGAATTGATTCTACTTGAAGCTAGAATTTGTAGCTTTTGCCTCCAGAATTGATTCTGGATGATTTTTACACTGTAATTTATTATTCAACCCACTTTTACAAAAATGTATCCAAACATAAATCAATTTTGCTAAACTCAATTCTGCTAGAATCAATTCTACTAAACTCAATTCTACTAGAATCAATTCTGTCCACCGCCAATCCAAACACACCCTAAATCATTTTTTTATTTAAAAAATAATTTAATAACATGGCAAACTAATGACTTTCTATTGGATGACAATATAAAACTATTTTACACTGTCAGTGCGCGCTACCTTTTAACTCTTTTTTTTATAGTAATATATAGTATATAAATTAACGTTTATTATTATATTAATTGTTTTCAAAATTTTAAACTAACTTTATTATTATATTAATTATTTTAATATAGTAATTAATTATTAATGTACATGTATATTATAATATATAATTAATATAGTATTTAATTAACTGTTCATATTATATAAACTAACGTTTATTATATACTATAACAAAAACGTATAAAAAAAATAATAAACATTATATACTATACTAAAATAATAAAACATTATATAAACAAAATATATAAACAGTATATAAACATTAGTAATGTACATTATACTACATTATATTACAGTATATAAACAAAAATAATAAACGTTATATAACTAAAATATACAGTTAATTTACTATACTAATTATATACTATAATATACTGTATTAAAATACTAAACGTTATATACTATACTAAAATATTCAGTTAATATACTATACTATACTAATATACCTTAGTTTATATAATATATAGAAAAGTGGTAGCTTAGTTGGTAGAAATGTTGCTTGCTAACATACAAATATTAGGTTCGAATTTTGGGTGTGGCAAAATTTTTAATTGGTTTTTGCTGCCCAGCCAGCCCTAATGGCAGGGGATATCGTATATTTAATCCAATAATAATCTAATAATTTTATAAGTTATTTGTTAAATATTGCTTGGTCATTTCCTATGCGTTGAACTATATTTTATCGTATTTATCTATTATATATTATTATATAAAATCAATTTTTCGTTCTTTTATGAATAGAGAATAACAAAACAATTTAAAATAATTTTTACTTTTATCTTTTTATGATAATGTGTATTAAAATGATTGGAAAAGGAAAAAAAAAATCATGCATTATTTTGATTCAAAACAAATTTTTTTATCATATTTTTATAAATCAAAAGCAAAATTTATTTTGTACCTAAAAATCGCCTAAATAGCCAATTTTTTGGTTTTTAACCGATTTTTCAATTTAAATCCAAATTCTTTCACATGCCGGTTTTTAGATTTAAACATATTGGTTAGGATTTCGGTCCAACCGGTTGAACCGGCCAGTCCGATCCAATTTTATTACCATAATTGATAAAGAGTGATTGTGTAAATATTTAAAATGTTTGACTTTTATATTAAGTGGCAGTGGATTAACTTAAAAAATTATCATCCACGTTAGAAAGTGCATTAACTTAAAAAACTGTCATCCACGTTAAAAACTCTGATACGGTATGTCTAGAGGATTTAGTTATATGTCATTCTCGTATTGTATTGGTATTTTAACTGCTATCTATAAAGATAACCAACTTGGAGAAGTTCTTTTTTCCAAATTATAAATCACTATACAATTCCAATGAAACATAGATATAATTTTTTTTCTAATATACCCTCTATTATTATTATTATTATTCTTTTTTTATACTCTATAAATTTCATTTTCCAATGTAATTATTAAACAACATTTTTGTAAAATTATACATCATTCCACTTTTTCATAAAATAATAATTGCTGTGAAATGCTCAAAACGTCTTATAATTTGAGACAAAGGTAGTAGTATTTTCATTTCTTTTCCATTAAGATAATGAATGGTTATGTATTTTTAATATGTGCATTTCAAACATTTATATCTTACTATATATAAAAAAAAAAACAATATTGCTAACTAAGAATAAGATCAAATGATATCAAAAGTTAAAAAAAAAATGTTAATTTGACACAAAATTATAATCGTTAATTTTATTTAATCTAACCGAATATTGTTGTATATCTATGATACATCGTCAATTTCAACACTGTATCTAAAGCAAAGTCAAAATTTACCCTGTGATGCATCTTGGGTTAATTTATGTCAAAAGACGGTTCAATGAAGAATGCATGGGATATATATAAAGTGGTTTTGAATATACATCTTTAAACTAAATTTTGAAAACAAAATCCTGTATATAACTTTTTCAAAGTCAACCGAAATTTTTTAAATTTTCATTTCCAATATTTTAAGTGATATAAGCAATTCCCTTCTAAAAATCAATTAAGTCATTTAAAATTGTAGCACACAGATTAAAAAATAATAGTTTTACAGTTGACTATTCACTCTATTTTTAAAATAAATATCATTTAAAATTGTAGCAAAAAGATTAAATATAATAGTGATCAAAAGAAAAAAAAAATCTTTGACTAAACTAACCTTATAACCTATTCATGAACTCTAGAAATGTAAAACTGAAAGAAAAAAAATGCATTGTTTCTTAACAAATAATAAAAAATAAAAATAAAAATAAAAACTAATTAAAGGGTCAGCATTCAAATATCATAACAAGTTGGGTGCTAAATAATTCTAGGTTTCGGTAACAAAACCACATGAAAGACTCTCGGTCTGTGGGTCTCTGTGTGACCAATCTATGCAATTAGAAGGAATCATAGAAAAGTATATGAAAGATATACAAAACATGATATAGAAAATTATAAGTTTCATTAAGAATCCTTGTCTTGGAAGGCTATGTAGCTATTATATCAAAGTAGGTGTTAAATAAAGATACAAAAACATAAAAATTTCGAATAGTTTACTTCTAGTTGGTTTGGATATTGTGAAGGGTTTTTGGGGCTCTCTCAACATTTGCAAATTGCTGCACATTGGCACTGCCAACAAGTTTGTTCCCCACTGTCAGTACAATTTGTTCCACACTGTCAGTACAATTTATAGTTTGTTCCACACTGTCGGTACCAACAGAAGCAAGTTTCAAAGATGGATTTCTCATTATTGGTTCCAGATTATCAGCTGCCTCCAGATTATAGCTTTCAAAGATGGTTCCCAAAGGACAGCCGGTGTCACGGATACCAAATTGGAAGCATGATCAACAATCGCAGCCTTCATATTGGAAGCAAGATCAACAATCTCATCATCCTCAAAATTGGAGGCATGGTCAACATTTACAGCTAGCCCCGAGTTGCTGATTTCGTTGTCATCGTACTCCAAATTGAAGGTATGTTCAACATTCAAAGTTAGTCCCACATTTGTAGCATGTTCAACATTCCGATTTTGTTGAACATATTTGCATCTAATTCGACAAAAAGAGGGGTAGGTTTTGTCATTCTATTAGATCTCCTTTTCTTAGGTCTGCCGACAGTTTCGATTTTCACTTTTGTTTGTTCAACTTCTTAGGTTTGTTCAACGGCAGCTTGTTCAACCTCTTCGGTTTGTTCAACGGCACCTTGTTCCAAATTTGAAACGACATTCTCCAGTAATGATTGTTTGTCACGAATCATATTCCAAATTGTAGTAGACATTTTGTGATTCATTTTTTTTTACTTCTTGAAAGAGGTGGCTAATAAATCTTGAGATATTCGACGACTTCTTAAGAATTGTAGATGGAGTGAAGTTGGCACTAATCTAGTTTTCTCGAGGCAAGTTGGTATGAACATGATATCACCATTCATTGAATTATAACATTCATTGAATTATAGTTGGTGTGAACGTAATATTTTTTAAGATAATTTTTTTGTTTGTATTTTTTTTGCAAATTTTGTACGGGCATCCAATGGTTATAACCTGGTCGACAAAAAAACATAGTTATAAGCTGATCAACAAAAAAGTATGAGAAAAATTAAAAATTCAAAGATCCTTGCAAATTGCTAAGTCTTAGAAACATCGAACAATTTTCTGAATCTCAAATTGATTTTTTTGGGAAGCCTAAGAAAATGATACTTGATAACCTTATATTGATACCGAAGACATTACCCATAATAACATCTTCGGTATCATTTCTTCTCCTACCAAATATCATTTTTTTAGGCTTTCTAAAAGAATCAATTTGAAATGCAGAAAATCGTTCGATGTTTTTACAAATTAACGTGAATTTCTCAAATTATTTTAGCAATTCGCAAGGATCTTCAAACTTTTAGTTTTTCTCTTAGGTTGCCTTTTTTTTTGTCGACCAGCCTATAAGCATTGGATGCCCGTACGAAATCTAAAAAAAAATACAAAAAATTAATGTTCATACCAACTATAATTCAATGAAGGTTGATATGATGTTCATACCAACTTACCCTGAGAAAATTAGATACAATGTCAACTTCACTCCATCTACAATTCTTTGTTTGGATGGCTCTTTACATAAACTCAAGAGGTCGTCGAATATCTCAGATCCATCTACTTCAAGAAGTAAAAAAAATACGAATCACTAAATGGCTACTACAATTTGAAATATGATCTCATATAATAGCCGATAGTGACATCTAACTAAGTGAACCAGATGCATAAATGCAGAGACATACTTAATCCATCCTTCCCATATAAAAGAAAGAGGTAACACTGTTCTGAACTTTCTGAACTAAAAGCAGTGTTATCAAATAGTGGCTTCATGGATAAATAGAAACATAAATACTTATTGTACCCAACAAAGATAAATATTAAGATTACCAATGAATATATTGTACCAAGAAACCTAACTATGTTGGAGTACTTGGCAATGAAATTAGACTGTTGGTGTGAAGCCTTACTTGATCACCCATGGAAATGCCCTCAATCTTTGTTAGTTTTCTAGTCTTGACACTGTAACTAAAATGCAAGTTGTTTATTATCCTGTCTAGATGCCTCTTTCTTTCTTTAGAGAAGAGACTAAAGATGATTTGATCGTGGATCCAGCAACAAATATCATAAATAATAAACTCATTACCAGAAGCAGCCACTCAATCAAAATGTCCCATATCATGATAAAGAGACCATTTTCCAGACTCAAAATCCAAAAGGTAGATTTTAAATGTTTTCGAATCTTTAATCACAATGCAAGAAAGCTGATTTCCCATCCATAAGAACTTTGTATTCATGTTCGTGAAGAATGTCTCAACATCCTCAACAGCACAATACATGGGCACAGGGGGAAGTGAAAATTTTCCAGCGGTAATTTCCTTGTCAACATCCACCACAGTTACTCCATGGTCTCCACCAGTCTTCCAGTAAAGATAATTGCCTCCTCCATAAGGTGGTGGCCAATAACTACCCCCGTAAGGAACTTTTTTTCTATCTATTTCTCTCCATGAGTTACCTATTCCAATTGTTAGGACATAGAAAACATAATAATCAACACCTGAAACATCTTGGATGTCTAGGAAGAAGAGCTTGAATTTGGCAATATGGGGGACACACACTAAAGTCGGTCCAAAAAAAAGCCCAAAAGGTCTTTGTGACCTGAGTAAAGGAGGAGCTCTAAAGCAAGACTTGGTGATGGGGTTGACGAGACAAGGTTGTATTTGCTTAAGACGCTTGTTCGGCAATAGAAGCAACAATATGCCATTACAAGTATCGTAAATGATAACTTTTCCCAAAGTTGTTCCCATATCAGTCCTTTCAAATTCAAACTGACCATTCACACAGTCAAGGTAGTCAAGCACGGGATCTTAAGTAAGATCGGACGGCCTGTGAAAGACCGTAAAAGTAGGATCGTAGCACGACACTTAAGATCTTACCAAAGGGCAAAATGGTAAATTCACATTGACAAAAACATGCAAATTATAATACATGAACAAGATAACCTATAAATCACAACATTCAACTAATTTAATTAATAATTCATAACCATCAATCCCTAATTTAATAAGATGAACACGAAATGAGGATGATAACAGAGGGAGAAGAACAAAGATGATAGCAGGGGGAGAAGAATGGCGAAGATGATGGTGAAAAGTTTCTGTTTTTCGTGGAAGTAGGAAAGTATCGTATGAGGAAGATGCTGCAGCCGTTTTGCGTTTTTAATTTTAGGGTTAGGAAAGACAGAACTTAAGTAAGACAAAAAAATCGGGTTCACTTAAAAAATCTGACCCGGTTAGAAAGCCTAACAAAAACAGGTCCAGCACTATGGTGTTTACGATCTTACTTAAAAGATCTCGATCTTGACTACAAAAGCACATGAAAAAGATTTCTGCAAGATCTTAGCACTAAAAGGCAATAAAAGATCGTAAGATCTTAAGATCCTACGACCCTGATCTCGATCTTGACTACCTTGCACACAGTCTTTAATATCCAAGAAATAAGCAGTACGATGTTGATGATTTTGAACGAAAAGACCGGGTTTAGAATGTGTTAGGCATGCTAGCGCAAATTGGGAGGTTCGAATAGTAGTGGCCCAAGATTTGCAAACATACCTTGCAGAGTTAACAAGAGATTTGAGAGGAAGCAAAGTAAGAATATGAAGCAGCAAGTCTTGAGGAAGCGGCACCTTTGAAATCACTATACATCTCTTGGAGTTTGAATCGTCATTGCAACTGTTTAATGATTTAAGTCTCTGGCTCCTAGTAACTACTCTTCCCATTATCAGTGATCCTGCACGGATAATATAACATACAAATTATAATTATAATTCAAAATGTAAGATTTGAAAATCTGAAACAGCCACTTGGTAGTTGTCCTCCTAGTATGTAAAATTGAAAAAATAAACACAAAATCGAGGATTTGAAGTGATTTTTTAGTAGCATTAGTAGGTACTAATTTTGTTGAGATCTATTTCCTTGTGATTGATATACACATGAACAAAAATCGAATCAAGGGTAAACAGGTTGCAACAACAATTTGCAGTTACCTTGGTTGATTTGGAAGGAGAGGAATGAAAGAATTTCAAGTTACCTTCGTTGATTTGGAGATTTTTCTTTGGAGAGGGATATCTTCTGATGCCCTAGCCGCCGTCTCGACCACCCTTTCGAATATGTTCCTGGGTTCCTTTTTCAATTCAGCTGAGATACAACATCAACTCGATCTCACATCATTTTCCAAAACCGCGTCAACACCAAGGGAAACAGAGGAGAAGCCGCCGTGTTCAGAGACGGAGATGAGGCCAGAGAGAAGAAGAGAATCGGAGCCAAACCGCGCCGGAAGTCGCGACAGAAAAACTTGATCGGAGGTTTGCGGCCGCTTCGAGCCAAAAGAGGGAAGGAGATGAGTTCAATCTCATTTGTCACGACATACAAACCCTAACTCCCTTCTTATTTCTTTTCCATTATTATTATTCTTTGATTATTGAATTTAGTAAGTTTATTATTATTATTATTTTGCCATATCAACTAGTCAAGCCCAGTCAATAAAGAGGATAAAAGGGTGTACTAAATCTAAGATTTATGTTTTATACGGGATCTTTAGTTAAAAAAAAAAATCAGGGTCCAAAAGCAAAACACGCTATAATGGTAGGGGCTTAATATATTTAACCTCGTTTTTTACCAATTTATATTTGTTGGGCTCAAAGTCTATTATAATTGGATTGTTTTTTCTTATCAACGTTAAAATGTTGAATAATATTCGCTGCAATTCTAAAAATGCCCTTGAGAAATCGAAAATGTATTTTTGAGACGTATTTTAGTTAATTCTGAAGATACATTTCTGTTTTGAAATCGAAAATACATATTCGGTTCCGCAGCAAATGCATCTTCGTCAGCAAAATACAATTTTTGTAACTTACAAAATAAATCTCTCATGCATCATTTCAACTTGATAAAACTAAAACACTTACTGCATTCTCTCTTCATCTTCAACCTCCAACATATGCATACACACTGATAAATCACACATAATCATCTTTTATCGGGGTGCCATCTAGACGGGGTTTGATAACGTCTAGTTAGGTTTTTGTATGAGCAAAGAAAATTGGAGTTGAGATTGTGTAGGGGGTTTCATCTGGAAAAATTCTTCGTTAGGGTTTGCCTCCAAAATCCATTGTGATTTGGGGGTTTTGCGATAAGACTTTCAAGTGAGGATTGTTGTAAAGTGAAAGCCTTTGGATATAAAGAATGCAGGGGACCCTTTAGAGATAAAGAACGCAAAAGAAGTGGCGCGAGAACGACGAATTGAATTAAAGTCTTGGGTTACAATAGGAGCAATTGATGGTGCGCGAAAGCTTTGGAGATAAAGTATGCAAAGGAGTAGCAAGATCCAGATAATCAATTGGCGGTCTATTGTATTCTTTGTCTAGCTCAGATCAAAAGAAGATAAGGGGTCAACGACAAAACGTTTAGGGTTTATGAAGTTGCTCTTGAACACTTCTCTTGTAGATACTTTTGCAAAATTCCTTACAAAATTCCTTGTGTCGTTTCTCTTTTATCGCTTTACTCTTTTTGTTTTCATTACGCATTTTGTCAAATAGCATTGTTCAATTGATCTACTTGTAAGATTATTTTTGCAATTATTTTGTTAAAATAATGAGTTGATTAGCTAATAATCACTTTTGATTATAATTTTTTTTTGTATCAACATCACACAAAGAATTTTTTTAAAAATTAGAGTGCATACCAAGTATTCGATAAATTATCGAGTTCTATATTTTTTGCTCTATTCATTGGAAATAAGTTTGCATAACTAATAGACTTGAACGATTCATTGAGTGTATATTGATCAAGTCATTAATTCAAAGTATTATTCGCTTTACTCCATCAAGGCTTATTTGCATATCTGACATCCAATAACATAGGCTCGGATAGACGACTTTAATCGATCTATTTGGGATTGCTTCCGCACGTACTCTTTTGGATTTGAAAATAATTTGTAAACTACCTTTTTTAAAACTAATTTTGGCTTGGTGATCTATTCACCCCCTCTAGATAAGTCGTCATCGTCTAATAGGATCGTAGACTCTAGGAACCTTTTAGGGACCCTTAACCATGTTGGTCACTAAGAAGAGAATCTCTTTGAAATGTTGTCACCTTGCAAGTCCATTACGATTGATGAAAATATTTCCAAGATGAGGATTGTTTATCCAAAACAATTAGAACCTGCCTGTGAGGGGTTAATGGGTAGATGTTACCTTGCAACTTTGCCGCCCTCACAATTTCCTTATGTGCTATTTAAAGTCTTTACCTTTGAATCTTGCACACTGCATTGCATCTTTGCATTGGTGACATTGCATTCTATCGCATTCATTTGCATACATTTGCATATGTTCCAAGTTGTCAATAAAATTCATTCCATATTTTGTCCATAACTAGCTAGCTGATTTCCTGACATTCACAAACTCGAAGAAGCTCTCAATGGATCATGGACCAGTTAGAACAAAACCTGTTTGCATTAAGATGAGACTTTGACTTGTTGAACAACAAGATAGATCGACTATAGCGACTGTGTTAGCTCTGGCAAATAATGGGGACAACCTACTAAAATTTGCAGCTATAGAGATCATCATTTCATCGCAAGTCAATAGTCTCCTCATATGGTGGATCACCCGTGACCTTGATAGATGCAAAGACTTCAAGAATATTTTCCTCAAAGCAAGCGAATCAAATAGGAGAGCTTATCCTGGAAGTTGATGATCATTGATTCACTTTATCATTTGCATTTATTTTTTCTTTGTTTGCTAAGTGTTATTTGATTTTGAACATTGTTATTTTCTAAATGGTAATATTAATTAAATGAGCATGCATGTTTTGAATTAATCATTTTATATTCACTTATTTCCATTTACCGTGCAAAAATGAAGATCATATGTCATCCACATACAACAGCAAAATGATGAAATCATTTTCTTCAAACCTCTTGTAACATGTATAGTGTTCTGAACTCGACCTATTCTATCCAAGGGTAATAATGAAGGAATCAAATCTCTTGTGCCAACACCTTGGTGCCTGCTTTAAACCGTACAGAGATTTTGCCAACCTGCAAACCAAGTTTTCTTTTCCTTTTTCTTCAAAATCTTCTAGTTGGAGCATATATATTTCTTCTTCAAGTTCTCCACGAAGAAAAACATATTTTTACATCTAGCTGTTCAAGATGTAAATCATAAGAAGCACACATAGCTAACACTACTCTGATAGTGGTAAGTCTAACCACCGGAGAAAAGATTTCATTGAAACAAGTTTCTTCCTTTTGAGCATATCCTTTAACCACCAGTCTTGCAGAATATCTTTCCACTTGATCATTACCATCACGCTTAATCTTATAGACCCGTTTGTTGCCAGTGGCTTTTCAACCCTCTGGAAGTACAACAAGATCCCATGTCTTGTTTCTATGTAAGGCTTCCATCTCTTCTTGCATTCCTCCTATCCATAAAGCATTTCACAACCTCTTGAAAAGTTGATGGTTATCCATCTTCTGTTAGAAGACAATATGCATCGTGGCTTGCCATAACATAGTCTGATTGCCAATTTGTTTTCCTTTTCTGATGTATTGGCCGTCGAACTTCAACACCATCAGGTTTCTCTAGTTCTTGTACCTCGTGCTCTAGTTCTGCTTCAAAAGAATCATCTTCTACAGACTTTCCATTTATATGAAAAGTAGTAATATCTTTAGAAGTATTGTCATTTCCCTGCTCCCTTTGCAGTTCATTCTCTGCAAAGATTACATCCCTGCTAAGATTACATCCCTGCTAACAATAACCTTGAGAGAAGTGGGATCCCATAGGCGATACCTGTTGAGACCGTTAGCATAGCCCAAGAATATGCATTTCCTGGATTTTGGATCTAGCTTAGTTCTTTCTTGGGATTTGTACATCACGTACACAAGACATCCAACTAAATGTAGAGTAGAATACTCAACTGGCTTTCCTTTCCACATCTCCACAGTAGTCTTTAAATCAATTGCACTTGATGACGGTCTATTTATCACGTAACATGCAATTTTCACAACTTTTGCCCATAACGACTTGGATAATCATGCAGTTCGTAACATAGCTCTAGTCCTTTCTAGGAGATTTCTGCTCATTCGCTATGCTACACCATTTTGCTGAGGTGTATGAGCAACTATAAATTGTCTCATTATACCCTCTTCTTTGCAGAATACCAGAGACTCACCGTTTGTACATTCTCCTCCATTGTCTGTCCTCAAGCACTTAATCTTCTTTTTAGTTTCAAGCTCAACTAGTGCTTTGAAATGCTTAAATATTGATGACACATCTGACTTCTTCTTGATTGGGTATACCCATAATCCTCTGGAGTAATCATCAATGAAACAAAATATTTTGCTCCTCCTTGGGACATTTGCGATGACCCCCACACATCAGAATGAATCAAGTCAAGTATATGTTTACTCTTAGTAGTTGATATATCAAACTTCAACCTATGTTGTTTGCTTTTCACACAGTGCTCACAGAAAGGTAAACTTACCATTTGAGCCCAGGTAAGAGATCATGTTCCATAAGAACCTTTAAGCCTCGTTTTGACATACGGCCTAGTATGTGATGCCACATTGTCATTGATTTTTCTTGACTAGTTGATGCAACTGACACATCACCCTCTTGCAACGTCTCTCCCATAAGAAGGTATAGATTTGCAGATAGCTTTTCTGCCTTCACCACTAATAGAGCACCTCTCACCACCTTCAAGATCTCACCTTCAATATGGGTCTCGCACCTAAGGTCATCTAATTGTCCAATAGACAATAAATTCTTCCTCAACCCTTTCACATGTCATACCTCTTAAACTGTGTGAACTGTACCATTATACATTTTTATTTTGATAGTACCGACACCAGCAATTTCTAAGGCGTAATCATTTCCTATGAACACTGATCCTTCTGAGATAGGTTGATAAGTGTAAAACCAATCTCGTTGAGGAGTCATGTGCCATGTTGCTCCTGAATCAATTATACAAATGTCAGTGAGTTGTTTACTACCCTTGGAACCAGTTGGTGTTCTGCTATATAGAATCTCTCCATCATTAGAGGTATTGGCAATACATCCTTGAGATGAACTTTCCTCAGAAGACTTCTCACCATTCTTCTTAAGCCAACGATCTCTTTTCAAGTGCCCTTTCTTGCCACCGTTGTAGCATCTCACATTCATCTTACTTTTAGACTTTGATATACCATGATTTTGGCTCCCACTAGGGCCACGTTCCATTGATCTGCCTCTCGACATTGTCAAAGCTTCTACTTGTTTTGAGTTTTCTTGACGGTCTTCCTTATTTATACGCCTGGACTCTTCCTCAAGAATATCTCTGGCAACATCATCAAAGTATATACGGTCTGTAACATTATATTATTTGTTAAGTTAACGACGAGCGGATCGTATGAATCTGGTAAGCTCTCAAGTAGAAGTTCTACACGTTCATTTTCTGCTATGGTAAAATTTGCCAATGTAAGTTGAGCAAACATTGTATTTAGAGTGTTGATGTGTTTTGTCACAGATGTGGATTCACTTATTCGAAGAGTGTAGAGTTTTCTCTTTAAAAAAATGTGGTTGTGCAGTGACTTGACCCTGTAAAATTTGATGAGAACATCCCATATCTCATTTGCAGTTTTCTTTTCGGCAACACTAGACAAAACTGAATCCGCCAATGCTAAGTGCAAATTGGCAACAACGTTGCTATCCATCTCATTCCACTTTACGTCAGATATTCCCTCAGCTCTATCTTCAATTGCTGCTAAACAATTATCCTTCCTCAGGATTGCCTTTATGTTCAGCTTCCATAGGGAGAAATTACTCCCATTGAACTTCTCAATCTCAAATTTTGTTGTCATGGTAATTTCAATTGAACAGGCTTGCACAATTTCACCGTGAATAACAAAGTATACATGGACAATATTGTATATATAACAAATTTGGTATACGTTAACAATCACCGTAAAAGTATACAATAATACGTATGAATAGTAACTGTGAATAATATTCGCAGCGGAATATGGACCAACACCAAATGCTCTGATAGCATTGTTGGGTACCAGAATAATATAAAATAACACAACTAAAATATGAGAGAAAAGTATAAGAATGAGAAGAAACACAATTAATTCAAACTCTTGAATTATTATAGGATGATTGTAAAAACTACAATATGAGTTTCTATTTATAAGAGTTCTCTATTTATAAGAATCTCATGTACTATAATAAGTGATTACATATTTAGTGAATTCTACGAAAAATTCTCTTAATCTTAGAAACCAAGAATTCTTATTACATTGACATTTTCTTTCTACAAAACAAACATGTCTTTATGTCTTCACAATCTCCCCAACAATACATAATAATCTTGAGATGAAGCAACTATCAGTATATAGTTGTGTTTGAAGCAACAGTAAATTTAAATAAATAACTGTAATTCAGTGTTATTTAGACAGACTACATTTTAAAATCCCAACAAATTACTGTCTTACTATAATTTCATCAAACTCAGTGATTTCAAAACACACAAAATAGGTACTCCCTCCGTCCCATAATGAGTGATCCATTGGGTCATTTCACACATATTAAGAAAAGAGTATAAAAGTAAGAGAGAGAATAATGTTTTTACTATAGTGCCCCTATTATGTATTGGAAATGATGAAAATTTTATTAATTAGAGGGTAAAATTGGAAAAAGTGTATTGGAAATTGAAATGGGTCATTCATTTTGGGACACTATTTTATTCCAAACGGGTCACTCATTGTTGGACGGAGGGAGTAATATCAACCCAATGCACTTGACTTGCATACTCTTGTACATTCACCTCAACCCCAATTGTTGCACTTCTTTTCAAAGTAATCACAGTCAAATTAAAACTGAATAATAAATGATACATTATCGATGTCCTTTTTATTTACACAATAATGATTAATTAGAATTGCATAAATTTCATTCAATACATTTTATTATGTATTTAATATTTATGAGAAACTAATAAAATGTATTTTATTATGTACTTAATATTTAAGATGATTTATTTTTATATCAAATTTAGTAATTAACAAGTAATATTTATTTAATTTTAAATTTAATTATATATAAATAAAAAATATTTTAAAGATTTCATTTTATTAGTAGTATTTTTTGCATAATAAATGTTCTATAAAATTAATAAAATAATTCTTTTTACCAATCTTCTCAACATTTTTTTTCTTTCCAAACAACAAAATCAAATCAATTAGGGTATTAGATTTTTTGTAATAAAAAGTTACTAAAAATTTAATTATTATTATTTATTATAAATCAATTAAAAATAAGTTTTTAAAAACGTGGTTGTAGGTTAAACCATTTTTGTGATAATGAGAATTAATTTAAAAAGTAGGTTAATTGGAAACATGAGTATTATATTTTTATAATGGAAAATCAAACTAAAAAACCAAATATAAAATAATTATTTTTTCTTTTATTTTTAAGAAAATGAAAAATAATTTACCTTGACAGCTAATAATTAATTGAATTATGCCAAATTATAAAATTATTTTAAAAATATAGATTTATAATTTCACAATTGTTTAAAACTATTTTCCAGTATCAATAAATATTTATTATAATCAATATATTTTTATAAAAAATATATTTTTATTTATATATAATTTAGAGATTTATTATAGGATAGTTTTAATTATTATTTAATCAATAATGCTCATATTTAATTTTACGAGATATATTTTAAATAGGGTTAATAGTAATTCACCCCGTAATGTTAGCGAATTTTGCTTTTCCCCTCTCCCTACCTTTTGCAATGGTTTTTTCAAAAAAATCGTAGCCAAAACCTGTCTTTGGCAACGGTGGGGTAAATCGAAACACGCTCATGTTACAAGTGTAAACTACTATTAACCCTTTTAAATATTAACTAATTAAGTTATAGATATTTTTATAGACGAGAAAAATCAAATGTTGATATAATTAATTTTATAAAGGGAAAAATTCAACGGCTAATACAATTATTTTTATATACAAAAATAAGTTACAAATATTTTTATAACCTGGAAAAAGTCTACCATTACCGTTGATACAATTATTTTTATAAATGAAATAAATTACAAATATTTTTATAAACGAAAAAAGTCTACGGTTGTTACAATTATTTTTATCAATGGGAAAAAGTCAACTGTTATACAATTCTTTTATTTTTATAAATGGAAAAAATCAACTATTGATTCAAGTTTTTTATATATGAAAATAAATTACAAATATTTTTATAAATGTATACACGGGTTTAAAACCTTGCCCCTGTCCTGCAGCTTTTAAAAATGGAAAAAAGTCAATTGTTGATACAACTATATCTATGTGTGAAGTCTAATACACCAAATACTCATATATTCTTCAACATAATTTTTATGTATATTTTGACAACTACAACTTGATAAATTAAATTAATATTTATATGACAATCATCATTTAAGATATTTTTTTCTCTTTCGTATATATTTTTATATATACTCCCTCCGTTTTTTATTATAAGTCGTTTTGGAAAAAAAAATTGTATCTTAATATAAGTCGCTTTACAATTCCAATGAATAATTAATGCTATTTTTCCTATTATATCCTTAAATATTTATTATTCTCTATCCTTTCAATTATATAAATTTATCTTCCACATGTCATTAATGAAGGATAATTTTGTAAAAACCTTCATAATTTCTCATTTTCATACAACAATTATTATTTTTTTTAATCTGTGTGAAAAGTCTAAAACGACTTATAATAAAAAACGGAGGGAGTATTTCTTAACCATAAGAATATAATATTTATTTAATATTTAAGTCTTGTTAACGAGTGAAGCACTCTCTAAGCATACTAAATAAAGAAAATATTCTTTATAAAAGTCAATATTTCAAGTTCCAATGCATTTTCAATAAATTAAATACAGACATTTTTGAAAAATCTTACTACTTTAATCACTTAAAGAGTGCCCCAAAAGCACTGGTTAACATTTCTCTTAATATTTATATCGACTTTGCACGACCCGTGCGAACGCACATGTCCTTTACTAGTAATCTTATTACATGTGAAAGAGAGAAAGTAAATATACGCACTACACAACTCTCCTTGGCAAGTTATCAATAAAGCAGCAGAGTTCAAAGCTCCCAAAGTCAAAATTCAAACCCTCCTTACGACTATGAATAAAACAAAACATACAACAATCTTACAAACAATGGGGACATCAAATGTTACTACTATAAATAAATAAGAAACATGATATACAACAAACTTGCAAACAATGCTGACATCAAATGTTATCAGCAATGACATTCTCAGAGCAATATATGGACAGAAACAAAAGAAATGAAGGGAAAAAAAAGGAAGTAACTGAACATATTGGAAGGATCACTTTCTACAATTTCTATTCATCATCAAAAGTAAATGAACACAGTGGAAGGATCACTTTTCACAATTTCTATTAATCTTCTTCTTTACACAAATGCCACATTTAAAAGAATTGTATGTATAACCACAGAATAACTCAGAAGAAAAACTAAGCTGCAATCAACGAACAAGATCCAAGGACAGTTTTTAACCAAAACAATAAAACACAAGCCATTCCGCCCTACCAAATCCCAGCCTAACTAACTCTGTCCCTCACCCCTTTTTCTTTTTGTAATTTTAATGTTCTTCTTTGAGTTTTTCTGCAAGTGTAGATGTTTTTGCTGAGTTGTCACCAGGCTCATTACTACTATCACCGGTGATCCGATTTGATTCCATATCGTGTATCTCGTCGAGAACTTCAGGATTTACTTCCCATTTTTTGCTACTTCGTTCCCACAAGGAGTGCTTTAGAAAGGAAGCAACTTGTCTCTGCCCACTTTCGGTGTGAAGCATCCTGCTTAAATCCACTGATGTTTCACTTAAATCACTACCCTTTCCATATTGCTCATCTCTATAATGTTTTTCCATCTCATCAACCTCATTGTAAGCTGGAATCATAACGGTATCAACACCCTTTCTTCTTGATGATTCCGACAGTTCTTTAGGAATTGGAACTTTAGACCTGAAACTGTTTTTGGATGGTGGAATAGAAGAGAAGAACACTTCTTTGAAGTTCTGAATTACCCCTTTGTTATAAGGGTTGACTTGTCGATCATAACGGTATCTAAAATTCTCATAAGTAGACTGCAAATTAAACAAAAAGAACTAACATCAACAAACGTAATAAAACAAACTAGAAAAGAACATTAGTATTTTACAGATGAAATAGCTAAAAAGTCACATTTAAGGTAAAGAGATTATGAGTTAAATAGTGTTCCAACCTGGTTTGTACTGATTAGATATGTATGAAAAACAGTGAGCCCTCCAACAAACCAGACAGCAATGAAGGAGTATATTATCAGTGCAATGGAAGCAGGGGTTTTGATCATTGCTTTCCAAATCGATATATCCTCCGAGTTCTGGATCCTCTTGATGTAGACCCAGCAAAATCCATGAACATATAGGCAAAGAAGCGTTGCAGAGAAAACAAACATGTAGTAGAACCGATAATTTCTCTGTCGCCACGTACATACAAGAAAAAAAAGGGAAAAATAAGCAGAAAATTCTACTAAAATTGCTTGTGCAAGAAGGTTTAAAACATAACACAGATAACAAAATACTGATACTATATGAACTAGTTAATGGCCATTACCAGTCCAATGCACTGACCCACCCACGGGCAGTGATGATCAAACCGCTCCACGCAATTATCGCACACCGAGCAATGAGAACAGCGCGGAGGTCTATATAGCATACAGGTATCACAATATTTCACTTTAACAGTTATTCCATTGATAATCACTTCCTTGAATCGCGGTAAATGCGGCGGTAGATTATGTTCACCAACACTGTTGATACTGACACTTCCATCATAATCTTCTGGCACCGGAGGATGAGAATTGCGAGGCACTATGCCTGGATCTCTTCCTGAGGTCAGTACAAGCGCAATCAGAACCTGACAATACGCGTTACAAGTTTAGGAATAAAGCAGCAAACATTAAACATTGTGCTGCAACCGGTTTTTTTTTACTAAAACAAACTCAAATTCATATCATGAGAAGTAAGAATAGCTGATATATTAAATGACAACTCATTTATAATCATGATCTAGTATAAATAAAACATTAATTAGGGACCATAAACAACTAATGAATACTAATAAGGTTTAATTAAAAAACAAACAAAAAAATCAGCAAAAATAAAAATGAATTACTTACAAAGATTGTATGAAGAATAACTAGAATCAAAATTGAATATCCAGAGTGATGAGGAAAATCATCCATCAATTTTCTAGCTACTAAAGCGCAGAAAACAGCAACAGGAGCAACGACGAGAAACACTGTTGTAATTATAGATTTCACATCAGGTCCAAATATTAACCTTCCTCCAAGAAAAAATACCTGAAAAAATTGCAGTAGAAAGCTGAATTGAATTGAAACAATAGAAATAAGATTGAAAATTGAAATTGATTAAAGTTGACTTACGTTATTGCCTTTCCAAGCTCGATAGGTTCTGACCAGAGAGGGATCAGTGGTGTTTCCGGGAGTATCTCCGACGGAGTTCACCGTCGCCGGAGGACGCATTTTTTCGGGTTTGAATGAAGTTGAACGACTCTTAATAAAATGAATGAAAACTTCCGGTTTTAATTTTTTTTTTAATTTTAAAATAGGTGGTTTTTTTTAAAGGAGGAATCAAATTTTAATAATTCATATAAAAAAAGAGCTAAATAAAGAAAGAGAGTAAAAAATAAAAGGAGGAGTTTGTTGACTTTAGTTATAAATTGGTTGAAACGTCAGACATCGATTGAGAGAGATAGTATTAAATGGGAATTAGGCTTCGTTGCTGTAGTTTGTTGAGCCGCCAGTCAACTATAATTATTTAAGGATAAACTTAGTCAATACCTTGTGATATCATCCCAAATAGTACTTTAGTAAATTATGAAGAAAAAAAGAATAAGGATATATTCTATTTTCTAAAAATTTATTATTATAGTTTTGTGTACATAAAATTAAATAAATAGTAAATATGTATCACATGTCTTAAAAATACAAGTAATATATACACAAAATTATAATAACGGGAAAGAAATAAATTTAACAAATGGAGGAGATCCTTACTTGAAAAAAAAGTTTCAGGACTCAATATCCTCTCCATTTTTTACCTTCTCCATTTTGTATATTACTATTAAAATTTTAAGAATATAAATGTAATAATGTAATATTTAATGGGTCACTTTATTTTTATACACTACAAATGTCTTCAAAACCATAATAATGGAGAGAATAAATAGAGACAGAAAATGGAGAGGATCAGGTGCACTATGAAATAACTTTACAATGTTGATCAATAAACTATGTATATTTTACCAAATCACCTATATATTTTTAAAAGGTTTAAAATAAATAGTTTTTTATCCTGATAAGTTGACGAGTTTTTGATTTTAATCCATAAATATTTTTGTATGAGTCCCTATATATTACTTTCTTGTCGGTGTTGGTCTCTGATGTCAAAGTTCTATTATAAAAAGTCTATGTGGCTGACTTGGCGTTTGTTTTTTCATTTCTGTATATTTGACTCATTAATACACGTGGAATTGCAACATGAGGGTTAATAAAAGGAGGGATGAAATCCAGAAAAATTATCATTTTAGTGACTCACTCTCTCTCTATCTGTCTCTCCATTACCATTACTTTCCTCCTCCTCTTCCTCCTCTGCAGCTCCATCCTCCATTCATCCATGTTTTCTTTATCAACTACAGACATTAATCTGTTTCAAGTGTCAGTCTGTGATTGCAACCAATCAATGAAATTGTTTATATCAAACTCAAGTGAAAACCCTAAACGTAGATATCAGAAGTATCAAAATTCAGGATTAATGTTTAGTTACAAATTTTTCATATGGGATGATGAACTTGGACGAAACACGTCAAGTGAACCTAGAACTTCAAGTGGACGCAATTGCTCATAGGTGTTGAAGGATTTATGTTGCATTGTTAAGAATCTTGAGATTATGAAAACAAGCAAAGATGAAGATGAAGTTGGAAAAGGAAAGGAGAAAAGTCAATTTGTTCAAGTTTTTGTTGATTATGTCACGAGGTTTGTTCATTGTGTACCAAAATAGGTGGTGATTCCTATTTGAATGTGTTTGTACCTTTTTTTTCCATCTTTATAACAAGCAGTCATTATGAATTTCTTCCCTGTACTATTTAATGAATGAATATTATGTTTTGATTTTGGTCCCTATATGTTTGTGATTTTATTGTTATCCTTGTTTATTAATGATCTAAAATAAGATAAGAGGTAAAAAGACATGACAAAGATACAACAAAGGTACATCATAAAGAAAAAAAGCCGGATATTACCAAACCATAATGATGGTTAATGTATCTAAAATACATATAATCAAATGGCATAATACATCATAAGAAGGTCATGTGTTGAAATTGTTCATGACTTAAAATACAACATAACATAAATATATAAATCCAAAAAAAGCATAACAGAAATACATCATTTGAATTCATGGTATTCAAATATCATATGTCCTAAGAGATGTCGAGACATTGATCCTTAAACAACATACAATGGCAAGGTAAATATGATATAAAACAATGCTGAAAGGCAAATGGACACACATAATTGTTATCCCAGTTTGGTGTACAATAACACCTACTCTAGGGGCTACCAAGCTAGGAAGGAAATTCATTATTAGTACTATCAATTCGAAGATAAACAACCTCTAGTTTACAAGTTCTCACTTAATTCCTACTCAGTGGAACTTCTACCTAGAAACCTCCTAAAAAAGAGAAACCCCTCTCACTCCCAATCACCACAGTGGTGTCTCACAACATCAATCCCAGATACTGATATTGACATCCCTTTAACTCAATCTTCAATTACAAGCAATACTAGATTAAAAACCTCTTAATCAATAATACTTGATCTTGCTTAAAAGCTTCGATCAAGAACAATAGCTTGAGACACAAGCAACACACACTTAGAATAATGTATCAACGATACCTAAGTGACATACATACATTCAATACTTCACAACTTATGAATGCATGACAAAACTTATAACACCATAAAAACAGTCATACTCTTCTATCAAGAATGATATTAGAGAGGCTCACAAATGACACATAAACCCTAGCCTATTACACTGTAAGTTCCACCTTTCAATTAAGTTTGTTGTCTTCTATTTAAAGCACACATCTGGTATGGATTTAGGCCTTTAAAACGCAACAAAGAGGCGACTAAAAATCTGCTAAAGCTTCTCCATAAAAATAGGTCTTCAATCATTAGTTTCCTAAATAATCTCCTTATTTAGAAACTATGAATACATTTGGAAAAACAAATAAAATCTTTTATCCTTAAATTAAGCGTCATATTGGATTGCATAATATTCTCTAAATATTCTGCATCTGTAACAACTTAAACAGATTCCAAAACATCTTATTCGACATCTTATACCAGTTGCAGTTGATAGAACATTTTGTTTAACATATATTTGCTGCAAGTTAGAACATCCTATTCAACATGTTGATGTCTAATTTATTTTACTAAAATTAATGTCAATCATAAAATCAGAGAATTAATAATTTTCCCCTTTGCCAAATTTTGGTTGAAACAAATTTACATGTTACAATCTGATTTCAAAAACAAAAATTAACATAAAAAACATAAGTCTAGCAGTGTTCTAGTAGTCCTCATGCACTCCTAAAATATAGCTCAACTTGTGACCTTAGCAGAAGACCTAAAAATTAGAAATATAGTCTTCATATGAAGGTTATCACGACATCTAGTTCGACATCTTTTCACAATAGTCCAAACACCTCCATCCAACTCAGCACCATAGTCCAACAACCTCAAGAAAGGAGTAGAAAGTCCTGAAGTCATTTGGTGTACATAAGGAGAAAGATAACAAACACCCCCTCAATCCAAGATAATGGTTTCTCACCTTATATCATTAATCATATACTAGATGATTTAGCCTCACAAAATCACCCACCGACACAAATCTCGTCTCCCCAGTCTCTCTCTGCCTCCCTCCCCCTACCGACCTTTCTCTCCCCCAGTCGAGTATTTCTACATATAAATCACTACCACCATTACATACCAATCTCAACCGACATCTAGATCAAACACAACATATTCCTCCCATTTACCAACCCACTTTGAGTTTAGAAACTAAACCTGTCATGTGGAGCCAACATAGTATTTTCAAACAAAACCATTAACACTACGACCTTCACATACATGTTACAAAATACCTCATACCTTGTAACCCAGTGTTTTCACTCAAAGAATTAGAAAAGGTCTAAGGGTGATGGATACAATTCTCTTATTAAAAATAATACATGAGAATTAGTGCCAAATACACCGTATGTTAATGTTATTTGATCGATGTGAATTTTTACACAAAGATTAATCAATCAATTATTTTGATAGGTATAAATCCTGACTTTTAGGTGATAGTGCAAGTCAACAGGTTGACATAGATTGTGGAGATGCGTTCATCCCAATTGATAAAACAAAAACCATTCGATATGTGCTTAGTCTTAATTTCTATAAAGCATGACTCATTCATTAGTTAGGTGTTAAAATTAATTTCCTACATGGTGAATTTGAAGAAATAATTTATTATATCATTTCCTAGCTATGAATTGTTTTTGAAAGATTTGGGACCCCTTAGTTATTTTTGGGGCATTGATATCACTCGACATGGTGATGGTCTAGTCCTATCTATTAAAAGTATGCATATTAAGTTATTGAACATGCTGATATATACTCATATAAGCCACACCTTACCCCAATTGATACAAAACATAAACTTAACACAAAAACCAACACTTCATATGAAGATTATCTCTTTATCATAGTCTTGCAAATGCTCTACAATATCTTATATTCACAAGACCAAACATCTCATATGTGGTCAACTGATTTATTTATTTATGCATAATCTGATAAATGTTCACATGCACACTCTTAGGTGTATATTATGTTACATTAAAGATACTAATTAATTGGGACCGCATCTTTATCCATCATCCATTACATATTTGATCTCTTACATAGATTTAAATTGAGGAGGCTTCCCAAATACTGGGATATCCACTTTTGGTTTCTGCATGCTTCATGATGACAACTTACTTTCATGGTCCTCTAAGTGCTAATCTACATTGTTCCAATCTAGTGCTAAAGCATAATACATCGGTGTTGCAAACATGATGTTTGAATCTTGTTGGTTAAGTAACTAGAATCTAGAGTTTGCAATGTCTTACTTACAAAGAATTTTTGTCAAAACGAAGAGTTTCTAAGAGATTTTAAGAGTGGAGGAAAAATAATCCAAACTTTGTTGCTTCAATAGGTATTGGATAATAACAAAGCACCAAGTGCACATTTGGTTTGACGAGTTTTATCAAAAGGCAAGAAGCGTTGCACTTTTTATCCCTATTTTAAACTACTACAATTATAAAAAGATATTTTCCTGTAGAAAAATGTTCAAAACAATATTAATATCTTAAATATTTTGATTGTAGAAAAATTTTCACTCATGAACATTGTTGTCTTTGAGGGCGTACAAAGGAAATTATCGTACTGGATTCAAAATGTATCACAGTTAAACAATGACTTAATGAGATCTCATAAAATATTGTCATGGTTGAATCGTAGTTAATTAAAATATCTATTTATTTTTTTATGGCTAAACTGCAACTAATTTACACACAACTTCTAAAAATTTGAGACGATTAATTAAATTAACTTTTTTTTTTTGTAACGAGAAAAGAGAGGAATAACAGTGTCTTCTTTTTAGAATTTAGGTGAAAATACTGAAAATGAAATTGGAACTTTGGCATCATAGTAGAGTGACTGCGTGATAACTTAACTAAGTTTGAGGGAGATAGATACAGGTTTATGTGGGGGTATCCAAGAGGAATTTCTAATTCAAAACTGTAAGGGTCGTATGGCCCATTCAATTGTGCTCACTGAGAAATGGCCCAACAATACTGTTTTTTTTTTTTAAATTAGAGTTCATACTTCTCCTTTTTTTGACCTATACCCCAAAAATTCTATCTTCAAAATACCCTTCATTTCACTTAAAAATCAAGTCTCACATTTTATTTCTAAAAAACACATAACCCGAAAACCTCAATTTGGACGTGATCGGGAGAAAGTATCATACAACCATGTTCTCTACTTCAATTCACTATTAAAAAAAAAAAAACCAAAAAAATAATTTAAAAACAACTTAAAAGTTCTTTTTTTAGAGTTCTAGTTTAGATAATCAAATCGAAAATATTAGAACTTTCTATTTGCATATTCAAATCAGAAAATATGCATATTAAAGGATTTAGTAAAAAAATAAAAACTCACTTGAAATTTTAAAACTTTGATTATTATATTTTGGAAGAAAAACATAGTGACAAAATACTTAAATTTTAATAATTTCTTTATAGACCTCACTGACTTCTTAACCACCCGTGGAGAAAATTCCAAAATACCATATATTTTGTTTTTAGAAAAAAAATGGTTATTTCGAAAGTGTATATCCGAAAAGACAAAAAATGTGACTTCGAAGATGTATTTCCGAAGACATTTTTTTTTGGGAAAAAGAGTATTTTCGAATATGCATATGAAAGAACTTAATCCTTATTAAAAAATTGAAATCAAGGTGAATCAATATAATTAATAGTATAATTAATTGTATTAATTAAAATATATTATTAAACTAGTAGTTAGACCCGTACAAGACACGGGTTAAATATTTTTTAAGTAAGCAAAATATTCAAAAAACACTCATAATTTAAAATTATTATTTATTATAAATTTATTGAACTGATATAAAATTTATAGTAAGCAAATATTTAGAAAATCGTAATAATGATTATATTTTATTAGAAATATTAATGCATTATATTTTAAATAGAAATTCAAAATTTTGAACATAAAAAGACGATAGTAAATTAGTAAGATAGGGTTTTAATAATTAGTACAATAAGTATTTTAGAAAAAAAAATTTAAATAACAAGGTTTAAAAAAAAATTACAAAAAAAACAAGTTTTTCAAAAAATTTACCAAAGTGTCTAGGTTTTGAAGATCCCTTGGAGTATGCGCCAAATGAATTGGCGCATTAGTACAAAAATTAAGAGTATGCGCCATATGGTTTGGCGCAAATGTGGAGTTTTTTTTTTTTTTTACTTTTCACAACACATATACGCCAAATGAATTGGCTAATTCAAAAAAATTTATACTAATGCGCCAAATGGTTTGGCGCATACTCTAAGGGGTCCCGTAAAACCTAGACATTTTGGTAAATTTTCTGAAAACCTTGTTTTTTATGTAATTTTTTTAAATATTTTTATTTTAATTTTTTTCAATTGTACAAAAAAAATGTAATAACCCGTAAGTTCGCACGAATTATGATCTGGAAAAATGTTTAACTAAAAAAGTTTATTATTTAAAAAAAATATTTTTTATTTATTTATATTTAGAGCATAAATATAATTTTTCCATATATACAAATATTTGGATCAACCGTATATTTTCTGGTATGTAACATAAATAAATACATTTTGCTCGTGTTTGGATTCATACATTATTTAAAATATTTTTATTTTTATTTTCTTTAATTATACAAAAAAAATATAATAACCCGTTGGTTCGCATGGATTCTAGTAAGGATACTTGTACGTTCGTACGGATACTGGTGCGTTACGCGCATATGTTTCTAAAATGTAATAAATTATTTAACCAATAAAGTTTATTATTTTTAAGAGAAAACATATATTTATTTATATTTGGAGCATAAATATAGTTTTTCCATATACACAAATATTTGGATCAACCGTATATTTTCCAATATGTAAATATTAAATTTGTTTTGACATTATTTATAAAAATATTTATGCAATCAGTTAGTTTTATAAATATCAACTAATAACATATTATTTTAAAATATTATATTAATTAAATAATTAAATATTAGTAACATAAATAAATACGTTTTGTCCGTGTTCGGATTCATATATTTTTTAAAATATATTTACTTTTATTTTCTTTAATTGCACAATAATTGCAATAACCCGTGGGTTTGAATAAATTTTGGTATGAATACACATGCGTTCGTACGAATTCTATGAATTATGCGCATACGTTTCTAAAATGTAATAAAAATAAAATATGTTTTCAATCTCTCTAAAATATTAGAACTTTTATTTTTAATTTACATAAACTTATAAAATTATAAACTAAACATATAATAAATTTTTATTAATGATATATCATAAAAAAAATGTCATTAAAAATATGCAACATAAAATTTATTATTCAATCTAAATAATTTATTCTTTGTTATATGCATAAAAAAAATTGTTTCAACAATACACTTTTTTCGTTTATAAAAACATTTGTATTAACAATATATTTTTTCCCGTTTATAATTTGTATCAACAATACACTTTTTTCGTTTATAAAAAAATTTATATCAATAATTTTTTTCCTGTTCATAAAAATATTTATAACAAACAAATATTAAAATTATATTATCGCATTCACTAAAATGAAAACTACATTAGCCTTTAAAATCATTTACTACGATAATCAAAAAATGACTCTTATGATATTTGATGATAAAAAATTAAATGATAATAAAATAGATCAAATTAATTGATTATTCTTTACTAGGCATAGTAAGAAAATAAAAATTATCCAAATTTTACCATATCAAAACAAATATGGTAGACTTTACTTATTTCAGTTATACTTTTTTAGTTTACTATTATATATCATCTATTAAAAAAGTTGACAATGATAAGTAATTAGAAGATTTCAATTCACTTAATTAAAATATTCGAATGTGATAATATATAATTAAATACTTATTTAAAAATATTTTGATTTTTCCCATGAAAAACAAAAATCATTTTTTATGAAAAATTTGTTTCATCCAAAAAATTAATCATAGTGAAAAATGTTAATTTTTTTGATTTTATTTATTTCTCTAAATTTCCTAATATACTTGTCTACATGTACATGTAATAAATAATCTTTGTTATTTAATTAATGAATATAAAAAACGTTTAAATCTTATTATTCATTATTAAAAGTCAACTATCATCTATCAATTCATATCATATCTTAAAATTAATGTCATATAAACAAATTTAGATTTTTTTTTTTACTATTTATACCAATGGATAACTAATTAAACTAAAAATCTATGATTAGTGCATATAAGCAAAAAAATAAATTTCTTCCTATTTATCATGAATAATTATCTATCTTTTCAAATTCTTACTTTGTCATTAATATCATATTAATATAAAAGTTAATATAAAAATTCTTACTTTTTTTTTTAACCATAAGAAGATAATATTAAATAAAAAGGAGAACAAGAAACACAAGAGAGGGACCAAGCCAAAACCTCTTAAGAGCAAAGCCTAAGCCTAGGGGTTCTTTCTTGTCTAACAAGTAATCCTTACTAATGTCCTTATGCACATAACTAAACCAATATACCGTTTTGCTCTTAAACCCGGTTTTAGCTAGAAAATCTGCACAAAAATTGGCTTCACGAAAAATGTGTGTGATCCTAAAATCAATGATGAGAGTGTTAGCCCAACACTAAGCCAACGAGATTTGATTTTCCACAACACCAAATTAATATTAGCAAAAGCCTTCACCACCAATTTACAATCTGTCTCAATCCAGATTTTAGTCCACTTCAACTGCATAGCTTTTTCAATCGAAAAAACTGCCGCCATGAACTCGGCCATAACCGGAGATCCATCACCAAGAAAAACACTGAAACTTAGAATGTGGTTAGCTTGGGAATCACGAAAAATCCCTCCACAGAGGCTGACATAGAAGGAGACCCGATAGCCATGCCGTCAATATTACATTTAATTCAACCATTGAGAGGAGGGCACCTTATAACATCCATGGTAGGTAAAGGCACACGAGGCTGCACAGAAATGCCCAAGCACTTAAGGAAGGAGAAACTTAGCATACAATCATCAACCTTCTTCTTAGTTAAATTTTCCACAAGTTTAGCTCTAGCCATGATGTTAATAGTGCAGTTCTTCCAATGTGTGCTTTTGTTTTCAAACCTCTGCAGATTACGCGCCAGCCAAATCGGGTAAAAAGTGTAAACCAAACTATCCTTCACCACAGCCCTAGCTTGGGGATTCCAGGCCTTCTTCAACACAAGGCAGCAGACAGAGAAACAATTGATAGGCATGGGAAGTGAAAGAATTGCACTTAGCCAATTCCAAATGGATACAGCAAACCGACACTCAAAGAACAGATGTGTAGAGGTTTCAATATGTCCACAACATAGAGAGCACTGCGAAGGGAAGGAGAAACCTATTAGCTGTAAATTCTCATATGTGGGCATTTTGTTGTGTAGGAATCTCCAGCAAATCATTGAATGAGCTGGGGCAGAGTCAATGTCCCAAGGGAAGGAATCCCATTTTTCAGTGCCGGCATGTTTCAAGAAACTATAGGCATGCTTGATAGTGAGAATGCCATTTTCCAAATTCTTCCAAACCAAGGTATCCTCCTTGTCTAACTCAGAAATGTAAAATCCCGAAATTGAAGCAAGTAGATTAGGCCTTGCAAGGAGAATGTTATCATGAAAAGTCCATTGGTTGTTCATCCAAAAGTCAGCCACCTTAGAAGTGAGGGTGGCATGAAATTTCTCAAGAATATTAAACTTACAAGCCAGAGGCTCTCCTGTCCAATCATTAAGCCAAAAATTCACTCTTTTGCCATTGCCCAGGGTCCAACATGTGTTGTCCTTCACTATGTGATACTGCTCTTTGAAGCCTTTCCAAAAGGAATATTTGATGGAATATTTGACCATCTTGCCATTTTTGAACATTCTACCAGTTAACAGATTAGACCAAGCTTTATCTTTGTTAAGAAACTGCCAGCAAAGGTAAAGTTTGGTGGCTTTGTTATAGTGATTCAAAGATATGATACCAAGACCTCCTTCAGTTGTTTTACTGCAGCACTTCTTCCAAGACACAGTAACTAGCTTCTTTTGATCCACATTTCTACTCCATATGAAATTCCTTGAGCAGGCTTCAATGCTTTTGATGACACTAGATGGCTAGTCATAAATGGCAATGTTGTGCACCATCATGCTTTGGATTACAGTCTTCACCAATAGCACCATGCCTGCCATAGAAAGGAGCTTGGCCTTCCAAGAAGCTACCTTCATCCTGATTTTACCTGCAAGAGAAAGAAAATGGATTGCTTTAGGTTTACCTACAAAGATATGAACTCCCAGATAAACAAAGGGAGGATAAGCTACGGTAAAACCAACTATCTCAGCAAGTCTGCAATGCCTTGCCAAAGAGAGTCCACCCGCATAAATAATGAACTTAGAACTGTTGCAAATCTGGCCAGAATTGATGGCATAGTCTTTTAGAAGAGCAGAAATAGAGTTAAGAGACTTAATGTCTCCTCTGCAGAAGATCATTATATCATCTGCAAAGAAGGTATGAGAAGGAACACAACAATTTCTGTTAGCTTGGATGAGATTCAGCTTGTTGTTGGAGACAAGCTCAGTTAAGCCTCTATTGAGAACATCTTTAGCAAGGCAGAATAGGAGGGGTGAGAGAGGATCTCCTTGTCTCACCCCATTAGAGCACTTAAAATAACCAACTGCTCCGTCATTAAAGCTTATAGAGAGAGATGTAGAGGCAAGAATAGTTTTAATCCATTGACATAATTTGTTATTAAATCCAAAGCAGTCCAAGGTCTTGAGGATAAAGTCCCAGTTGAGGGTGTCAAAAGCTTTGGCTATATCTATTTTGAGAGCCACATTCCCACTAAAGCTTTTATTACCAAGGATGTTTATGACCTCAGAAGTGAGACAAATTCCATCCTTGATGTTTCTGCCAGCAATAAAACCTTTTTTCTCTTCAGAAATAAGAGAGGGAAGAATAGTAGCTAACCTGTCTGATAGAAATTTGGAAAATATTTTAAATTTAAAGTTAGCCATAACAATGGGCCTAAACTGATCAATGCTATTTGCATCATGCTTGTTAGGGATCAACACAACATTGCTAGCATTGAAGTTAGGAAGGATCCAACCCTGCAAGAAAAACTGAGTAATAGCATTGATAACATATACTCTGATGACATTCCAATAATGAACATAGAAAAAAGCCCCAAATGTAAAAATTAAAATAACAATAAACTCTATTTGTCGTACTTTGTTAATGAATATCTAAGTAAAAAATTTAAACTCCATTATTTACCATTTATAATAAATAATTATTTATAATCCAAGTTTTTAATGTAATTAATTTTCAATTCTAACTCTACATTAGTGTATATTAAAAAATTTGTTTACTACTTAGTGTCAAAGATTATATATCAGTACAGTTCTAACTAAATCAAAACATGCCAAATAATTTTTTTTTATCATTTCAAATGTGATATCTAAATAGATAAATCGATCATGCTCATAAATAAATAAATAAATCTACCTATTGTGTTCTACATATTATTATTTAATGTCGTGCAAGTATTATACCTTACATTAGTAATTTAAACATGAAAGTCATACAAAAAATTATATAATAGGTGAATTTATATATTTATGAGAATTAAAAATTCCAAATTAAAATATAGATAAATTGTACATAAAAAATATAAAATTACATCAACAACATTACTTATAATGTCCTCAAAAAAAACTTTCATATTACTTATAACATCCTCAAAAAACTTTCATAATTGTTGTATCAGCGTATAGAATCTGAAATATACACCAATTTTACTTCTACTAAAGTTTAAAGTAGCCATATTCTTCAAATAAACTAATGACCAGTGAAGTCCAAAGCAAACATCTTAACTAACTTCCAGCAAGTTTTACATTGATTCCATCGACCTGGAAGAAAACATAAAAACAAATATTAACAAAACTTTAATAATAAATGAATCCACAAACAAAACTACAACATCAGCTTTTGAGTTCTTTACAACCACATCTATGACTCTTCAGATGCATTTAAATAAAATTATAAAAACGCGTAACCCATTTTAACTAAATAGAATGAATATAGTACATGAATACTACATGTATTGTGAAAAATAGATAGATCATTATAACAAATACATGGTGTATTTACCCACATGTCAACTCTTAATTCAGATGTGCATTTATGTCTAATTGAATAGCATACATAATTAAAAAAACAAATTGGAAAATCATCAAAAGTCAAAATCATGGCCATTCATCTCTTCCTTTCTCTTAAGATCCACTCTTGAAAAGCAACAAATAAATGTAACATAAGGAGCCTTCTCATATCTAATTACTGCAGAAGACACATGGTAACTGATACAAAAATAATCTAACACAACAATTGATTTATGTAGCAACAAAAAGGTTTTCTATAGTCGGTTCATACCCCCGGTTCGAGCAAATAACTCCATAGAAGTACCAATAAATAACCATCAACAACCCTGCTAACCAACAATAATAACGATCAAACTGCCTAGCCATGCAGATACAAAAGCAGGTATTTCCAACACTGGAATCCATCGCCGAAATTGCATTCATGGAAGCCGATATATGGTTATTTTAAACGAATCTAAGAATGATGCTTGCTACAACCTGCACTAAAAAAAAAAAAAGAAAAACACGAGTTAGCATAGTGACGACGAAATTAGAAATCAAGGACAATATTGAAATTGAAACTAAAAGAAGATAAATTAGGGATTGAAAACAACAAATAACTCAAAAACAAAGAGATATTGGAAATAACGAAAAAATGATTAGGGGTTAAGGTTTATCAATTTCATCTCTATAAATTAAAAGAGCAATAAACCATAAACCATACCTAAACAAAACATAAACATTAGGGATTTGCAAATCTGAGTGTGATAGTAGCCAAAGGATATGCAAAAAGCTTAATGGTGTGGTAGCATAAGAGATAGGATTTTATAGGAGATGTGTGATATTTGAAATCACCATAAACATGCTTATATTTGTTGGAGAATGAATCGATACATTGCATATGAGCGCATGATATGAAAAGTTTAACATTGAAAATAAAAGAAGCAATAAATAGCCGTACACAAAAATAATTAGTCGGGTTAACATTTTTAGTACTTGTTTTACCCCAGAAAAGATAATTGACCAGTCAGAAAAAAGGACTCAACACCTCTAAAGGAAAATATTGAGTTCTTCTATAAATTAATTTGGTCATTATAATTAATTAAATATTAAATAATAAAAAATTGATTAAAGATATTAATAAAAACTATTCTATTATATTAATTAAAACTTCCCTTTTATTGCATAAATAAAAATAGCAGAATGCAAGAGAGGCTGACACGTGTCAAACTTGCCCGAATACTCATTATAATCAGTGTTTTACAAACCGGACCGGACATCAAACCGTTGAGGGTACTGGGTAACTGGTTTATTAGTCGAACCACTGGGTCACTGGTCGAACCGCGTGACTAAATCGGGTTAAATCGGATAACTCGATTGAGTAGACCGGTCGTTATAACAAAATTATATAGGTATAAAACTTATCAACCGGATGATTCAGTCTTTACAAAATATAACTATACTTAAATTTTTTGAAAATATCATATTATAAATTAATTTACAAGTTCATAATCTAATTCAAATTTTAAACATAGGTATCACACATAATAAAATTGTACAAAATTACAAAGTATAATTGCAAACAAAGTTTAATCGCAATATAATCTAATTGAATAATTAATAACAAAATAATTCCATTGTCTACTAAATTTAATTTCAAGAAAGGAAAAATTGTTTCAATGTTGGGATCTCTTTCTTTAATATTAAAATCATCCGTAACAAAATCGACCGAATCTACAACATTTTTTATTTTTATTTTATTTCTTTTATTTTTTATTTGTATTTTTCAGTAAATAATCAAAACAACGTCATTTTAATTTTTTAAATTAAAAAATTAAAAAATGCAGTTAAACCGCAGGTTCAGAAAAACAGCCGGTTTTAGCGGTTTATACCAGTTTTGACCGGTTTACACCGGTTTAATGACATATCCGATCCAGCTATTGAACCAGACCGGTTATCTGGCCGTAATAAATATTAGCCTAATAAATATTTAAATCAACACCTTATTTTTATAATCAAGATATAATAATAATATTAGCCTAATAAATATTTAAATCAACACCTTATTTTTATATATGAAATTGATAATAATAATATAGATATTTATTTATTATTTTTTATGATATATAAAAAAATAATTTCATAAATTAATTTTCAAAAACAATTTTATAGTTAAAAAAATTCATTTTATAAACAAAATTTCCAAAACAATTTTAAAGTTAAAAATCATTTTATCAATAAATAATTTTTATCATAATTATTTATTAAAATAATTTTATATTTGTGATTTTTATTTATTATTTTGCAAAACTATATAATTTGAAATTTATATTAAAAAATAAATAAAGTAGTAAATAATTTTATTCGTACTTGATCTCTTTTATTTTTAATTTTTGTTGAATAATTATTAATATATTTATTTTTATATAATCATGTATTAGTTATAATTTTAGTAATTATTAATATGAAATTTATCAAAAAATAATAAAAATTTTTTATGAATTTTTTTTTTAAATTTATAATTGGAATTAGAATAGAAATATGAATAGTATAATTATCATTATTATTATTTATAACTTATAAATTATATCAATTTTAAGATATCCGAATTAATCAATATTTCAAAATTTTCAATTTTTTAATAATTTTTTCGAATATGCAAATCCGAAAAAACCTCTGATTTTTGGTATTTTTGGAGATACATCTCCGAAGAGTATTTTGGGATTTTCACTCCATAGAAGTCTATGAAGAGATTGTCTAAATTTTAGGAATAATTTTAGAAGAGTTGGCTATAAATAGATGGGCCCGAAAATTCCGCAAAAACGAAGAAAGGTTCAAAAAGCTCAAATCTATCACGGACCAAGTTGAATTGGGTCTGATAGCCCGTTCTACTAAATTTTAGTTGAGGTCCAAGTTTTGGGATTGATTATTACACCATATATATTTGCATATCATATAATAACTTGATTTTGATTATTACACCATATAAATTTGTATATCATATAATAACTTGTATTTTTTTTTTTAAATATCTTTGGGACACATCTTTATTTTTAATTTTATTCGTTTGAATGTGTTAAAAAGTTATAAAGAAATTTTTAGTTTCTATAAGATATGTCAAATTCCTTTAACGTTTACTAGTAAAGTCAAATGAACAAGAAAGACTAATGGGTGTATCTAGAAATTATAGTTTGGAAAAACTCCTTTTACTACCAAATGAAAAACAAAAGATAATTTGTTTGTCAGAAAGTTATTTTTATAATGAAAGTTATCTTCTAAACACTATTTAAAATATAATTTTCAAATACACCTTTTTCACTTTTACTACATGAGACCAAAAGAACGTCAATATAAAAGGTGCGGCCAAAATATAATCACTAACTTACTTTAAATTAGAGTTTATGGCAAATATATTAGGTATTAATTAAACTTTTTAAGGAATTCCTTAAGAAATCCTAAGTATTACTTTATCCTAGTAAAAAATCAAAACTATCCATAGACTTCAGAAATGTATCTCTGAACGTACCATAAACATATTCGTTTTTGAGTCAGATTCTAAGGCTATGCCAAAAAAATACAGAAATGCATCTCGTGGAGTTTAAGAATATACATCTCCAGAGCCAGTTTTAATAAAAAAAACTTCATACCTTTGTCTTTCCTCACTTCTTAAAAGACACTATCAAAATCCAAACTCTCTAAACCCCTAAACTCTCAAACTCTCTCAACTCACTTAAAAACTTCTACCATCAACATCCAATCGATCAAACAATTCACTCAACATTAAACTAAACTCACATTTGGTAAAAAAAAAATTATTTTCCTATACTTTCTAATTTCTATACATTTGTAGAAATTGCATATTAGGTTATGTACTCCCTCCGTCTCATAATAAGTGTCCTATTTCCACTTTTTTCATGTCTCAAAATAATTGTCTCTTTAAAATCTCAATGCAATATTTAAGTACTTTTTTCCAATACTACCCTTATTTATATTTACACTCCAAATGTTTTGACAACACATACTACTCCTAACTTAATACTCTCTCTCTAACTTTTAGTCACATTCTCTCTCATGACTCTTTTTAAAAATTATTTCTTGAATATACTTGCAACATAAATTTCTAATACTTGTTGTATAAATTTAAAAAAAAAATTATAAATTTTACAATAAATAAACTAAGATATAAAGAATTTGATGCATCAAAAGGTTATTTGATGCATCATTTGGATTAATATTTAGATCTGGAATTTGAATTTGTGCAAATTCAACATTTGAAATATCAATATTAAGATCAGGTATCCCTAAATTAAACTCCATTCTAAAAATAAAAAAATAGTCTTAATAATGCTTTATATATACAAAAGCTTTGGTGGGAAAATTTAGTGATTTGGTAAAAGAAAGTGGGAAATTATATGCAGTGGCGGGAGAATTTGGAAAGTGAGAGTGAAAAAATTAGTGATTTCTTTACTTCATGTACACACATTAATTGATTGATTTCTATAGTGATTGATTAAATTTTTTTACTGCATGTATACTAATGGGTTGGTATACAAAAGCTTTTGTTATACTCAAACGGTACCAAATGGTATAATTATGATCATAGTTGCCTTTTAGTGGCTCAATGGTAATTACATTAAAAAAACTAAAAAAAAGCTGAAAAGTTATTTATAAGGGCATTTTTGTACAAACATATAATTTTATCTACATCTAATCATTTTCTTAAGAACCGCGCATAGTCCAAATGGGACACTTATTATGAGACGGAGGGAGTAATAGATAACTTAGATATGTTATTTAAATGAGCAATGTGTATGAAAAGGTAGTTTAAATGATTAATGCATTATTTTGGATGTTGGAATGGACTGCATTCCGCCATATACGTGATTTTTAGTTACAGAACTTTACGAATATGCATCTCTTGATTATATGGAGGAGATGCCGAGGGCTGCCATATATCTCCCCCATAGAGGGAATCAAGATGTGCTTTCGTTCCAGGTGTATCTTGATTGAACTGTTCATGATTACATCCTATGGACATCGTTCGAGAATCACAAAGAGATTATTTCATTAGACTTCATCTCTTTGTACTCTAGCTGGCTGACATGTGGGACCGACACTATGATCAGGTATTTGCCGGAGCGATGCATGTGGTAGTTTGGCTATGTCCAGACCATACCCAAATCTCCATCTTAGGCTGCTCCCGACACCATTTTTCGATGGGATCTCAATGATATCTTTGAGGATTGGGAGCATCATTTGGTGCCACAGGACTATCGGTTGATGCATGCATCTAACAATTGGCATTGTGTAAAGGGATACATTACATGGTTCTACACATTGTCGCACCCTATCATGACACCGGATGCTCTGGACGTCCATCTAAGCCAGCTCATGAGGAGATTTTGGAGAACCAACAGGTTAAGGATGACCATGCCATTGATGTCTTGCCGACCTGTCAGCGGATACAAGCGAATGAGCAGGAGGTTTTGGACTTAGGGATCATTGAGAGGGGATGACCTGAGGCGCTGACCATCATGGAGAGGGTGGTTAGCGAGACATCGACTGCGGTGGAATACAAAATGCAGGGGAGGGCCCATAGGTGAGGATTAGACATACGAAGTAGACTATGTTATTTTTTATTCCAGAATAATTTATGAACAATTTATGTTATATTTTACTATTTTCAAAAAAAAATTTGTGTTTGTTATCACTTTTTATTTCTTATCATTTTTTGCTTGCGTTTTTATTATCGTTTAAATTTAATTCCATATCGAAACTTTGTTGAATTTTAAAAAAAAAATTACAGTCAGGTGTGATTTAAGAGTTCTCCGAAACACATTACTCACGCATTAAAGATGACTTCGGAGATGTATTTCCGAAAAAATAATTTTTGTGGTGCGTTCGGAGATGTATCTCCGAAGCCTATAGTTTTTTTTTTTTCTGTTTATGTTTTCAATTTAAAAGAAAAAAAAATAGCAGCATTGGTATATATCGTAGTCACTACCTAAGTGATGATCCATGAAAATTGAAAGCAATAGTTCGGGAAAAATGGAGAAAGAACACAAAGAACAACATATCTAACAATTTGTCTTACTTTTTTGTAACAACAATTTTCCTTAATATTAATAAACAATATTATAATAGGAATCGCCTAGATCCATATTTTGGCATATTATACTTAAAATAGAAAAACGCCATTAAATATTTGTCTCTAAATTTCAAAGACTAGCCACGAATGCAAAGAAAATATGTGGACTTGATTGTACTTAGAGTTATCATATACATTAACATTATATCATACAATGTGTTAGCCTCATCATCATCTACATGGAAAGATAAGATCAATACATTTGATGCATAATCGAACGTGGCATATTTATTAATTCCCTCTGAATGTGACTGCTATTCAACTCTCTTTCTGAATTTCAACCATGGAAGAAACCAAGAGTCCACAATTTATGCTGAGAATGAAAAAGATGTACTACAAATTGCATGCATCGTCCTTGAAGGATTTGAACTAGCGGTTATAGTAAATTGCCTTTGCCTTATGCCAAAAGTAATCTAATTTATTAAATGCTACCATCACTCTCTACCAACTATTACTCACTCAGCTAACTCCTATCCTATGAACTACATATATAAGCAACCGTATTTATTCTTCATATGGTGGATATCTCTATCGAATTAATGAATATTAGCATGTTGGAGTATTATATGTATATATATAATATTAATGTAGGGTATGTAGACATTATATGTTGAATGTTCAAGAGGAATTGAGAAGCAGCAAAATGATAGTGGTTCTTCTGGACGTGGTGGGCTTCAAACTACGTAGTTAGAAGGAAAAAAGTATTGGATATGATGATCTTGAAACTTGAAAGAAAGTGATATGAAGAAACAAGTTGTGATGGATTGTGTATACATATACGCGCGTATTCTAGACGTATTTTTAACATTTTTATATATCTTTGTCGTTTAGTGTTATTTGAATATTCTTTTAATATTGAATCATAATCGAGCTCATCAACATTTTATAGAATGAAAATAAATATAAGTTGTAATATGTTAAATTTTCAAAATAAGTGAAAGCCTATGTTCAAGTTGTTAGTCTAGACTAGGCTAGATTATTTTAAATAAATAAAAATTAACGTTTTTTTATAAATTTATTTAATTAAAAATGTCATTTTTCAAGCCACTAAATCTTTTACAACTAACAAACGGATTTATTAATCTTCAAAAGCGGGATTGTGTAGTGTCTTAGTTGATGGTAACAAAAGTCTAGGAGTGGATGATTTCAACTTTCTACTTCCTAAAAAGGTTATATTTGAACAATTGTATTGTTTTGCATCTCTATCGTGTAGTTTTGTATTATATTTTATGACTATGATTCTTAAGGTGAATTTTTCATTTTATTTAGGAGACTTTAGCCAATTTTTTTGTTGGTTCTTGTACAAACTTCTAGTTAAGGTATTGACCATTAGACTTAAAGCAACGATGGATAAGCTCATTTTCACTAATTAATCGGTCTTTTAGAAATAGAGAATGTTGGTTGATGGAGGGATAGTTGTCAATGAGATGGTTCATTTTAGGGGTGACAAACGGGCATGTCTGCCCCACAAATGACCGCAAAAAAGTGGGACGGGGTGGACATAGTTAAGAGTGCGGACCTAAAATCATGATCCGCCCCGCAAAAAAGTGACGGCAGGATGGAGAATGCCTGTGGGCTTTGAACCTTTTCGGCCTAAAAATATAAAATTTTATGTTAATGCACGTGCCTGCAAAGCCCGCAAAAAATAGAGCGGAGCAGGACTGACATATTAGAGATTGCGAGCCTATAATCTTGGTCCGCCCCACAAGAAAGTGTGGGCAAAACAGACATGTCTAAAGGACCGGACCCGTTTTGCCACCCTAGTCCATTTGGCTAAGAAATCTAAGAGAGTTTGTCTCACTTTTAAAGTTAATTTTGAGAAAGCGTATGATTCAGTTAGTTGGAGCTTTTTGGATCATATGCTTATCATATTCGAATTTGGTAAGTAATGGAAGTCTCTGATGAGAGTTTGTGGTAATCTTGCAATGCTAGTAAATTGATGTCCAACTCAAGAGATCAACATCAAAAGGGGTTTAAAAAGAGGGGACCCTTTATCTCTCTTTCTTTTTCTTCTTGTGGATGAGGGGCTAAGTAGTTTAGTCACTAGAGTTGAAGAGATATGTCTTTAGTTTAGATTCAAGGAGTGCACATTAGGGGTTGGTGGCACTACTACAAAATATACCTTTAGTAACATCATAGTACTACAACCATTTGTCAACTATAGTAATATCTCATTTTTAGTTGCCTATTTTTTTTTTTTATTTAAAGACTTTTCATCACGGTTCCTAATAACAATCGTAGTGATAAATTAAGGGTTACAAGCTTAGAACCCCAACATCAACATTCTTTTATATATTTTCTATAAAAAAAGCATGTGTTCCTTAACTTGTATTGTCATCTAAAAATTAAAAAACAATTAACTGTAGTTGTTTTTATCAATCGTTATTATATGTGTCATATTTCACTACAGTTGGTATTTGCAACCGTGGTGAAATTCTTTCCAGCGAAATTAAAATATAACAGGTTCTTTATTTCATTAATTCATAACACATGCCCAAGCGAACCAGACGATAGCGATAGTGAAATCTTCATCTTCACCATCTTCATTCATTTATTAGAATGTCCAATCTTTACCATCTTCATTCATTCGGAACGTCCAAACTTCTTCCTCTTCATTCATTTCTTGGAACAAAAATTATTGATTGGTTTCTTCCTTCTCTTCAAAGTACGGTACATTACCTTTTTGTGTTCATTATTCACTGTTCATTTCTTGGTCTCTCTCTTGTGGTTTGGTGAGGTTTTCCTTTATCCAATGTGGATTTGTTGCTGGAAATTATCGATGATTTTGTGTTTTGGTTTTATTTAGATTTTGTGATGTTTTTGTTCTTATAAGGCTATGTACATGATGTGCCATGTTCATGTTGCAAACTCTAGTGGTGTTTTTTGTTGGTTTTATTTAAATTTTGTGGTGTTCATGTGATGACATTGTTGCTATAAGGCTATGTTTTTGTGGTGTTTTTGTTGTTATAAACTCTATTGTCTTAATATAAAATAAAGAATGAAATGTGTAGTTGCAAATGGAATTGTTGGGTTGTTGATTGATGCAATGAATTGTATTTGTGGTTATGAACATGCTTTAGGTTTTGGTGTTATTAAATGTTATATTGTTGTGATGGATATGCATATGCGTATAGCCATATTAGTGTGTTGTGTATGTAGAATTATTGTGACATTCACATTATTCTTTTGATATAAATTCCAGAATTTATTATCGATCGTAGTTTGATGAAAACTGATAGATTAGGTCTTGTGTATGAGAAAGGAGGTCTTGAATTCCTTGAATTTGTGGAACAAAATCTTCTCGACAATAATGGTCTCTTTTATTATCCTTGTGTTAATTGCAGAAATATAAAAAAAGGTACAAAGGAAGAAATATTAAATTAACTATGTTGTGATAGAATATATCAAAATTATACAATATGGACGTGGCATGGAGAAGTGAATTAAATTTGAAATGCAGCGTTGTAAATGCATGAAGTTGATGAAAATATGGATGATCGACTAGAAGATATGATTTGTGATATTGAATAATCATCTTTTATTAAAGCTAATATTTATGGTGATAAGGATGCACCTTTTTATATAGGGTGCACAAGTTTTGCACGACTGTCTGCATGGTTAAAATTGTTTAATCTGAAAGCAAAACGTGGGTGGTCGAATAAAATTTTCACAGAATTGCTTGATTTGTGGAAACAAATGCTATTAGAAGATAATAATTTGTCGAATCTTTGTTATGAGGCCACGAAGATATTGTGTCCAATGGGTTTAGAGTATATCAAAATACATGCATGCCCTAATGATTGCATATTATACATGAAAGACTATGAAAAAATTGGATCAATGCCTCGAATATGATGAGTCGTGCAACAAGGTGAAGATCGATAATGGTAATGACAATGAAAATGTTAATATGAAGTGTCCTCCTCCTAAATTGTTATGGTACTTACCAATAATTTCAAAGTTCATGAGACTATTTTCTATGAGAATGGCGCAAAGAATATTAGATGGAATGCAAATAAAAGAAAATGTGATGGAAAAATTCGCCATGTGCTGATTCTTTGCAATGGAATAAAGCTGGTTCGTTTTTTTCTTTCATATTTTTGCCTTGAGCCAAGAAACCTTAGGCTTGAACTTTCCATGAATGAACCCCTTTGGTAATCTGAGTACTAACAAAGACACCAAGATACTATTATTTCATGTAATGATGTGTAAATTGTAGGTTTTTTTGTGCCATTTTGATTTTGATGTAATATACATTTTTTGGTTTTTAATGCAATTTTGGCTTTGATGTAATAATTTTTTTGGTCTGACATGATTCATAAATGGGTGTGTTGCTTTTTCCAATTCGATACGATTCAAAAAATTTAGATTAAAAAATTGGGAATTATGTAAAATAAGAAAATGTATATTTTAAAAGCAAATAGTTTCACAACGGTTGTATAATACAACCGTTATTATAGGTAGAGCGCTACCCAGAATAATACACGCCAAATATGACATTGTTGGGTATCGAACCCAAGACATATAAATATTTCACTAAGATTGTTAAATACAACTGTGGTTATAGGTAGCACACTTTCCAGTTTACTAAAATGGAAATTATATCGTGATTGTAAATAACACACTTACAATCACATGATACCTTACAACGAACATACAACTACCATTATATGTCTTTCACAACCATTGTCATATGTGTTTTTCGTAGTAGTGTGGTATCTCATCTTCAGAATGCTAATGATACCCTCTTGGTGGCTCACCTAACACTATAGAATTTGTGGAGTATTAAAGCAATCCTTAGACGTTTTAAGCAGACTTTTGGGCTGCGAGTGAATTTCTTTAAGAGTAGTCTTATAGAAGTTAATCTGGATTCAGTCTTTTTATCCTTTACATGAGACTTCCTCCATTATGAGATTGATAATATTCCTTTTAAGCACCTTATTTTACTAGTGGGGGGCTAATCCTTGGCTTGAAGATACTTGAGATCCTTTAGCTAACCTCTTCAATAATAGGCTCCATTCTTAGAAGCATAAATATGTTAGTTTAGGTAGTAGATTGATTCTTCTTAATTATGCGTTTAATGTTATCTCCATCTTCTTCTTTTCTTTTTTGAATATTTTGTAAAGGTGTGGAATAGGATTGTCAAGTTACAAAGAAGGTTTCTTTGGGGTGGGGGTGAAGGGTTCTTTAAAAATATCCTAGATTAAGCGGGATGATGTCTGTAAGCCAAAGAATAAAAGATGAGTTAGGAGTAAGGGGCCTCATGTTGGTTAATATCCTAGATTAAGTGGATATGGAAGTTGCTTACAGGGGCACCAGATCTTTTAAGAAATATTCTTGTAGCTAGACATGGAGCTCCCATTGTCTTATCTCTTTATGAAAGGAGGACAAAAGGTTTATGTTCTACTTCTTCTTGGTGGAAATGAGTGTCTTTTCTTGGGTCCAAAGAGAATGATGAAGGTAGAGGAAAACACAACAAATGGGGGGGGGGGGTTGAATTGGGTTTTCAAATCTTTTTCCTTTTATAAAAATATTCATTTAAGATAAATATTAACGTATGCAATAAAGAGAAAGATGGCACATTCATTTATCCAGGTTCTCCTTAGAAAAGGTTAGTCTTGTCCACCCGCCAAGGTGATTTTGCCTTAGAAAAAGACTTAATCCACTAATCATAGAAATGATTACAATTGCACAGGTCAACTGCCGGTAACTAACAACCAAACATTAATCAATTCTGTTAGCCATCCCTTAAGAATTCTGACCCAACTGGTCCCCTAAGAGATATAATGATCAACGACTCCTTTAAGAATTCTGACCCAACTGGTTCCCTAAAGAAGGTTTCCCACAATGACAACCAGTCACTGTCTTCTTGAGTATACAGACTAAGACTAGTCACTCAAGGAACAATCAATAGAAATTGATTATCAGTTGTGTTTACAAGATTGCTTCTTAAAAGCAGATTACACAGAAGATTTAAGTACAAATACAACATAAAAGTGTTAAGCAAGATATGAGAAGCAACTCCTTGCTTTTATAAGATTCTACAAAGATGTTCTTGATATGTTGTTGAGTTACATCTTGTAGTAATCTTCTTTCTATTCTTTCGTTGTCCTCTCCAGCTCCAGCTTCATGATTTTGCAACAACTTTTTCTCTGCTTTGATTGAACTTCAACTTCTTCGCATTGTTGTAGCATTGTAGCTTTAGAATTTGTGACAAATAACATCTTCAGCTTTGGCATTTGCACTAGCAACATCTTTGGTTCTTGTAGTAGCAATCCGCAACTTTGGATATATGGGTAACAACATATTTGGTTGTTCACCTTCCAACAACTTTTCTTCTGAAGTCTTGATCTTCATTTACAGTCTTCAAAGAAAGAGACGTTTTGAGGATAAAAGAGTCTTTTCTTAAAAGACAATGGTTACTTTCCAACGGATATAAGTGATATGTTGTATAGCAGAACACATTACTTCCTTAGCTTGTAGCTTCCAGCTTTGACATGATGGCGTAGAAGACAACTTTTGAATAGTATGAACGTCTTGTTATTTGAGAGTTGTTGAGAAGACCTTTGTACTGAATCTTCTTAAGAAAGTTTCTTGATCTTATCTTCAAATGATGTACTTCTGATTCTGAAGTAGTAAGCTTGTAAGAGATCACTTTCTTTTCTTTGTTCTTCTGATGATGTATCTGATGAGTAGTTCATAAACTACTTTGTTATGATAGCATGAGAACATCAGAACCAATAGGAACAAAAATTTGTCTTTAAGAAATTATGACAGAAGCCTTTCTAAAGTATGACGCACGACCTCATAGATCAAATATGTATCTGAAGAGATAACTAATTTGAGAAATGGACACCACGAACAATACGAGCAGAAGTATTAGATTCCTTCATAATAATAAAATGTCTTCAAATAATAGTGCAACAACATATCTGAGGAACACGTCTTAATATCTGGACAAGAGTTCTAATCACTAATCCGTATTTCTGATCTGTATCAACTAATCTTGACTATGTCTTTAGAATAGCGAGCAACAATTCTTCTGACGAACATATCTTGACATGTGATCTTTGAAGCAACATTTTGTATCTGATGTAGACTTTGTTTGTGATACGAAGCAACAAATTCTTGTAGACCATTTTTCTTCTAGAGACACTTGAGACTTCTAAAGCAGCAGCTTGTTGAGAAGTACATAGGAGGACCTCTTTCTAATTAACATTCAGCATTCCATATAACTACTGATGTTCTTTCAGAATTGAAAGAGAGTAGTCTTTCTGATGATAGCATTTCTAATGATTCTTTAGACAACAATCCTAAATCATACACAACTTCTGATCTGCACACTCAAGAAAACATTAGAAACAAAATTATTTACATATAAAATATATGTGTTGTTATCATCAAAACTTAGAGATAAAGTGTATAACCAAATCTTGTTCTAACAAATGATATCTCATATTGGTTTATCGATGGTATATTTAGGAAAGTATGATCGGGCACCCAAACTTTCTTTTGGAAGGACCCTTTGTTATGGAAAATTCACCTAAAAACTAAGTTTTCTGATTTGTTCTCTAATTAAGTTCAGTCTAATGAATTAGTGAGAGAGATTAATTTGATGGTTAATGGAGTCTTGGTTTGGAATCTTCAGGTGGAAAATATCTTTTTTCCTTAGAGAGATACCTATGCTTGAAGAGCTTGTCTCTCTACTTTAAAACGTCACTCTTTCCCTAAAGAGCGATAAGTGGATTTAAAAGCATTATAGAAATAGTACATTCTTAGTGGTCTCCACTTACCATATTCAGAGGTATAACTCTATCTCTTCTTTGGTTTCTCTTACAATAGAAAGTCTCATATTCCCCCCATATGTGGAAAAGTTGGGCTACTTCAAATATCTTGATCTTCTCCTATTAACTTTTGCAAGACAAACTCCCATCCAGGGAGAACTTATCTTAAAAAGTGGTGATTATTGTTCCCAACAGGATATCTTATCCCTTATGAAATGACTTGGTTGAGTTGGTTTTCCACTTTTTTGTTACTTGTGAACTTGCCTTGTATGTGGGGTAAAGGATTTTCAAATGGTTGGGTTGGCATGTGGTTATTCCTAATGATCCTAGGGTTCTTTTTTAATTTTTTCTTTCTTTAGGGGGCATGATTAAGTTTATGGGTAATTATCTTATGATTTAGCACACCGTAGTCTGGTCCATTTAGAAAACTCGTAATGATTTCATCTTTAAAGGAGTAACAAAAATAGTAAAAGAGGTGCAGGAGAAGAGTATTTTTTTAGCTTGGAAGTGGTTTCTAAGTAGATCAAGAGTGAACTCTTGCACCTCCTATAAATGGCTTCAAAATTCTATCTTCTACCTACACCAATAGAGAATATAGTATTTGTCTTAGTACTGAGGTAAGTATATTGGTTTCAAAATATGGTATTTGAACATATTGATTGGATCATAAGTCATCCACCATCAACTATCTATCCAATACTAAAGAATTGTCCAAACTGACCTTTCTGCCCTCACAACAAAAAACATTTCCCCTGCCAAAAGGTATTCAAGTAATTAACAAAATAAAAAATACTCCATGCCAATTGTTCTCTTCTCATTGGTCATTTCATAGTACCCTATTTCATTTTGTCATGGTAAGCTTGTAATATCATAAAGCAATGCAGCTTTTGTAGTACTGAACACACAACTATCCAAGTGTATAAGTTTTCATTGGTGGGATTCAAATATTTCGTTTTCCCTCCAACCAAACACACAACTATCCATTTGGTCCTCTGGCTCTGAAACACGATTTCCATTTCTCTCTCCACAGAAACCCACCATTCCTTTCCTCTTGCAGAAGCTCTCACTCTGTTTCATTTCCCGATTAAAAGGTTTTCACTTTTTAATGTTTTGAATTATGCATTTTATTTGAGTTTTGTTTCCTAAAAATGTCATCTTTTTCATTTCAAAGAAAACAACAGTCTATAGGTTTTCACTCTTTATATCTTTCAAAAGGTTTGACAATGCTGATCTTGCAATCTGCTTTTATTTGTGCATTTGCAGGTGACCTATTTAATGCTATGTCTAGAAGGAGAAATATTCATAAGGTGACCCATTTTATTTGTGAATTGGATTATTCTGCTACCCAGTTTTTATGTTGTGTAAATTTGTTTCCATGTTCTTTTTTTCCAGTTCTTACTCTTCAACACGGTTGATATGAAGACAAGGTATGTTGGTACAGTTCTGAAAGGTGTTTCTTTTCTTAGTTTTGCAACCTATTTTTTTTTAAAAAAATCACGATTCATTACTGAAATGCACTTTTTCAACAAACTTACATCCTTTTGCTTCGCCTTATGACTCAGTTTTCTTGCAAATATTTTAGTTCTAGAATATTGTATTGTCTCAACCGTATGTATACACAAATCGACATAATACAATTTAATGGCGCATATAATATTATACACAAATCGACATAATAGAATCTAATGGCGCATGTAACCAATTATACCACAATGGACAAAGCTAGGAACAAGAAATGGATGTAACCGGTTCGAGCTCAAATAAAATTGTCCTTCTTGACTTCTAATTTTGTTAATTTTTTTTTCAACTCACATGTTATTATTTTATATAGTTATTTAATATAGTTGAATTTTTATGATTATTATTCATTTGTAATTAAATCATTCATTTTAAATTTACATGTTTCTAAATATATTTTATATAATATTAAATAAATTTATATGTTATTAGGTTGTATTTTACGGGTCACTATCAACAGAATACATATTTTATTTATTTTTCAAATGTTAAAATTCTTTTTATTTTCTTTCCGTCTCATGGGTCAATTTTTTTGGTATAATTATTTAACAATTAAGTAATTTATTTCTAATTTATTTATATTTAAATAATTTTATACCATATCAATTGCATGATAGTATAATATATTTTTTAATTTTAACAACATTAAAAATGTATTTATCTCACGGGTCACTAACAAGACAATATTTATTTTACTTTAATCAATCATTATTTTAATTTAAGAGACAAAATCTTTATTTTTAAATATTAATTTTTTCTCCATCTCACAATTATATTTTTTCTTTTTTATGTATGATTATTTAATATAATTAAATCTATATGATTATTGTTCATTTTAAAAAAATAAATCATTTCAAATTATGCATTTATTATCTAAAATTTTACTTTTATATTTGATATTATCTAAGTGTTATGACATTAAGACTCATTCATGTGTTATTTCATGATTATCATTTAAAAATTCTAAATTACTATATATATATATATATATATTTTTTTTTTTTTAATTATTTATATAATATTATAATTAAATTACCCGTGCGGGAGCACGGGTATCTTACTAGTTAATATAAACAAATCAAGCTAAATAATGTTGGTCGTGAGGGAATGTATTAGAAATTTTTTTAAGTCCCACATCAAGATAAAAGATAAAGCTTGGAAGAAGTTTATATAGAGTGATACTCTCATTTTACAATCCTGTTTTGTAATGATGAGTTAGGTCAGTCTAATATGGTACCAGAGTCTATGGATCGAATCATGGGTTGTCCACTATCTATATCCATGCACCAAACTTAAAAGAAAGTTGGGTGAGAGGAATGTATCGGAAAGATTTAAAGTCTCATATTTGTTAGACATAAAGCTTGAAATGAATTTATATAGAATGACATCTTCACTTTATAAGTCAGTTTTATAAAAATGAGTTAGGTTAAACTTTAATTCTAATAATATCTAAAATAAAAAACATAATATCTAAAATAAAAAAAATTATATGATTCAATGAATCTTGACGTGGGTTTTCAAGCAGGAGACTCTTTGTCTTCATTCCTTTTGTCAATATTGGCTAAATAGTTGAATTCATGCTTAATGTATCTATTTAAAGAAAAAATGTTTTGTGGGTATAAAGTGGGTCAGGAGGAAGAGAGGAGTTTAGAATCTTTTATTTGGAATTTGATGATGATACATTAATAATAGAAAGAGAAGTATATATTGATTAAATATGTGATCGATAACGACTTATCTCCTAATATTTGAGTTTATTTTACATTAATCACACGAGTATGTTGATTTAGATTAATGTAAATAATTTTTATATGAATAAAATGCATGATTTTTGAATTGTAAAGTGGGAAACAATTTTGTTGAAATATTTGAAAATGTCAATTGGTGACAATTTTTGAAGATTCTCAGTTTAAAAACTAATTCATTACTAGAATGCGACGAATTTAGTGACCAAAATTTAGTAATCGAAATTTAACGATCATTTTTCTAAAATAAAATTAAAAGTTGTAATACCTAAAAATCAAACTCATAATCTCTACCTATCTTAATAAGACATTGCTACTACACCAACATTATATTTTATATTTAAACATATACATATATTTTTATATAAATATATTATTTGTTAAAACAATAAAATAAATAAAAAAAATTGTAAAAATTAAAATTTAAAAGAGAATTAAAATTTTTAAAAAAAATTAAAAGGAAATAGTAACATAATAAAAAAAATTAAAAATAGTAAAAGAAAAAAAATATTAGTGACCGAAATTTCGATCTTTAATTTTTATATATAAACTAAATTACATATAAAAATATTTTTTCGTTACTGAATAGGTGATCACAAAATTTTAATCTCTAAATCGGTGGATAATTTATTTTAGTGACCGATTTTATGATCATTTAAAATTGACTCATGAATATTAAATTTTGGTGGCTAATTCAATAACTATGATCCCTACTGAAATTTTTCGGTCACTTAAAAGCGAATTTTTTAATATTGAATTATTGAAAAAATCAGAACTCACTTGTCTAAATGAAAGACTCACAATTTGTCTTTTGTATTTTGGAGATTGTCTTGTTTCATTAAAAGCTGCTTTGTTAGCTTTTGCACTAGTAGAATAATGTATATGTTTACCTAAAGAGAAGGGAAATTATGAGTTCATAATTGAGAGGCATTCAACGAATGCTCCATTAATTAGGGTACGTAAGTAGATCTATCTGGATTTAGCCACACTAGTATCTTGGTATCAAAATAATTTAGGCCACAAATATCTAGTCATTCAGATTCAAGAATGTGTCTTAGAAAACACGTAAGGATAGATCAATGACGATATTTCGAGTTTTAGCTAGTAGTACGGAATAGGTCAATTTTCATTCCACTCATGAAATCATCCAACGGTCACCCTTTTACTAAATTCCAGACTATTCTAGGTATCCGTCCACGTGCTTTGCCCTACATGCAATCATTCATATATACAACCCAATTCTATTTTTTATAGCCTTATCAGCCTCACAAAATAAATATTTTCATATTTTGCATCTTAAAGAAAACTACTATTGTTATGCAAAATATCAATCAATCATATATTGTTTAGTGATTGATGAAAATATGATAGAGCCAGCTGTGCAGTTTGAACCACAAAATTGAACACACGTATGGATTTCAAATTTTAAAGCATAAATAATTCTGAACAGAGGAAGGTAAGGTAATGTAGCACTAAGAAAAATTAGGACCTTACGAAACCCTTTTTCTTTTTGCTGCTGTTTTTATGCCAAATAATCATCACATGTCTTTTACATAGTGCATGATTTGTTGACGACGCGCGTTTGACCCAAGTTGACTCTTTAATCGACATGTTCTGCTCTTAAGACGGTTAGGTTATACGGTAAAAAAAATAAAAAATAAAAATATTTTAATTATAATATAAAGGCTAAATTACAGTTTTGGTCCCCCTGTTTTGGGTTTTCCACGATTTTGGTCCCCTATTTTCTTTTTAAACAGTTTTGGTCCCCTATTTTCTTTTTAAACAGTTTTGGTCCCCCATCCCAATTTTCATGCAACTGTTCATGCACTGTTCATGTACGGACATGTATTGTTCATGTACGGACATGTACTGTTCATGCACAGTTCATGGAGAAAATTGGGATGGGGACCAAAACTGTTTAAAAAGAAAATAGGGGGACCAAAATCGTGAAAAACCTAAAACAGGGGGATCAAAGCTGTAATTTAGCCTAATATAAATTAGTGTTTTAAAAACCGGGCCGGATATTAAATCGGTGAGGGTACTAGTTCACTGGTTTATTAGTCGAACCACTGGGTCACTGGTCGAACCGCATGACTAAACCGTATTAAACCGGATAACTCGGTTGAATAGACCGGTCGTTATAACAAAACTATATAGGTAAAAAACATGTCGAACATGATGATTCAGTCTATACAATATATAACTGGTACTTAAATTTTTTAAAAATATCATATCCTAAATAAATTCACAAATTCATAATTTAAATTCAAATTTTAAACAGAGGTATCACACATAATAAAATAGTACAAAATTACAAAGTATATATTTGCAAACAAATTTAATTGAATAAATTATAATAAATAACTTCATTATCTACTAAATTTAATTTCAAAGAAGAAAAAATTATTTCAATGTTGATATTTCCATCTTCAATATCAAAATCATCTGCAACAAAATCAGCCGCATCCGAAACATCTTTATTTTTATTTTCTATTTTCTATTTTTTAATTTTTTCTTTTATTTTTTATTTTCATTTTTCATTAAAATAATTAAAATGATGTTGTTTTAAGTTTTTAAAATTAAAAAAAAAAATTAAAAATGCATTTAAAAAAAAGAAGGTGAAAGGAGGAAAAATAGAAGTAGTTTGGTTAGCAACCGTTTGGTTCATTTGGCTTACTAGGAACGGTATTTGCTTTAGAAATGAAGTTTGGAATGTGAATAATACGGTATGGGGTATAAAATCATTGACTTGGAAATGGAGCTTTATAGGGGAAATTACTCATTCTATTTGTAGTTTTTACGAATTTAACAAAGATCATTTGTTATATCTTTCGTAATTTTAATTGATTTGTAATTTCTCTTTTCGCGGTTTTTTTCCCGTTCTTGTGTAAAAAGGCTTTGAGAACCCTTAGTTTTCTTTATTAATATATCCTTGCTTACAAAAAAAAAAAAACTCCCCCCGTTAAAAGGGTGGAGTCGTGTATTTTGTTTTTTTTTGTTTTATTTATTTATTTTAAATTTAATATGTAAAATGAATAAAGAGCTAAATAAATATAAAAAATAATATTAAAACATTAATATATATTAAAATAAATATTATAAATAACAATATATATATATAAATTAAATTTTAATTATAATAAATTAATAAAAAATAATTTAAATTGATTTATATGCATATAATTATGTTTGAGTAATTAATTTTATATTATTTAATTACAGTTCCGCCAGTGCAATTAGTAGATGCTTTGATTATTTTATTATTTAAGTACAGCTGCTCCAGCACTGCAATTAACGAATGCTGTGATATATCTATAATGGATTCACATTTGATGGATCCACGTGCAGATCTGATATAAATAGAGGTGTGACGTGATCCATTTTTTCACATCTATTCTCAATTTCGTCTTCACTCGTTCTAACATGATTGTCGCCGCAAAGGGAATGTGATTTATTCGAGAGACAAACCTCTGATGGAGATGTTTTTTTTGGAACATCTAAAGTTTCGAGCAACTACAAAGGAACTTGATTCTTTGCTTAGAGAGAGAGATACCTGATGGCGAAAAACTTAGAAGTATTGAGAGACACGATGTTCAACGTGGATGGATGCGAGTTAGAAATGATAAGGATGTAGGGAAATGATCTTTTGAGTAAACGATATTAGTTTGATTGTTATAATTAATTAAAAATGTTGTGGTTAAGTATTTTTATCTGTTTTGATATCTATTGTATGTGTTATTTTTTTAAACTTCTTGTTGTTTGTTTTGTATTATCTAGATTCTTGTTATTTATATTAAATGCAAAAGATCTTTGTGTTCAAAAAATGACATTTATCTATGGAAAAAACTTAATTAATAATGGTTCAAATAATTGAGAAGCTTGATTGTAATCTGAAAATGATACTTGACAATAAAATAAAAAGTTAATTATTATTAGTTCCAACACTCGGACGCCGACTTCGATTGTGACTAGGAAGACGACAAAATCCACATTTTCTCTCCAACGGTGTCCATTTCTATTCTAATTCGTGTGCTCACTGGACCGTCTTTCTAGATTTTAGATTATGGCAAAGTTGATCTCCTTCATAAGTGGGCCAATATTTATCCTATAGTAACACTGGAAAGCTTGTGCGGTAAACACCAAATAGTATGCGACCTTGTACACTTTTGACAAAAGAACATAGGCGTCTTGGCGCACCCTGAAACATACAACGATAACATGTGAACAAGAAAATAGTATGCTTGAAACTTCTCGTAGTCACACAACTATTTAGTAGGTTCATCTTGTAACGTCCCATTTGAAATAAAATTTTAAAAAAATACCAGTAAAACTTAATTATTATTATTGGTAGCTGAAAAATTTAAGTCAAAATTATTTAAAATTTAGTTTATAGATTAATTATATAAAATTTAATTTAAACTAACTACAGTTTTTCAAATAAATTAAATACATTTAATATTTCTTTAATATATAAGACATCTACGAGTTAAAGCATATATGTGTGCACAAAATCAATATTCTACAATATTGCACACATGAAACACGATGATTATAAGTATGTTTATGTTTACGGTTGATATTTGTCCTTCTTTTTTGGAAATATTGTGGAACGCACATGCACTTTTTTAACACAAGAAAACAAGTCGAGGATTAGATGGAGACTTTGGTTGTATCTTTAAGATCATTTTAAAATTTGAAAACCCGCTTTGCCAAAAGTTTGGATAATTAAGAAAAAAAAACTTTGTGTAAACTAATGCAGTAGAGCTAAGTTAAAGACACTGTTGTTGAATCCACCTGAGCCTTTATTTCATAATTGCATCTACTTTCTAAACACGACAACAAATCACATTCTATCTAGTATCAATATAATATGTTATCATTATGAACAAAAGAAAACTTACTTATATTTTAAATATATATATATATATATATATATATATATATATATATATATATATATATATATATATATATATTTAAATCTAATAAATAAATTTTATTAAAAGTAATATGATTTTCGGTACATTTGTATAAGTTTCAAAAAAAAAATTATTAAAAAAAATATTGTGATAGTCATATGAAATTATTATTAGTTTTAATATTATTTTTTTAATTAAATTTTAAGTGGAAGAGGAGATTGATTCTTTAATTCTTGAATTAAAATTTTGAATTTTTTTTGAAAAAAACTATTTTATTTTCTAATTTATAATTCATTTTCTTAATTATTTGATCATCTTCAACCATTCATACTTTTATTTGATAAAAAATATTTATATGACATTAATAATGATAGAGAAATTTGTAAAAAAAAAAAATCATTCATAACCAATAGAGAGATTGATCCTGCGGTATACAATTCTCGAACCGTATATTAAATTTTCATAAAAAAGATAACTTATTTTTGAATTTAAATTTCACTATCATTTGTAACTTATCCATATAATTACTAGTAAAATAATATTCATGAAAAATTAATAATGATAGAGAAATAAAATTGTTCAATTTTAAATACTATGCAACACAATTAATTAGTGCTAATCATGGAAGAGACGAAAGTAAATTTTAATTAGTGGTATCAAATTCAAACGGGATAACATACTCTTAAACTGTTATCTATCCATGAGTTAAAAAAGTGTTATCTATCCTGTTCTGTTTCATATTTAAAATTCTGCATGCGGCCACCACCACAAACCTACTAAAAGATTTTGAATCTTTTCAAATTTAATTCATAAAGGTGACGGAAAATATATATGTACATGTATAAATATGTACATATATATATATATATATATATATATATATATATATATATATATATATATATATATGTATATATATATATATGTACATGTATATATATATATGTACATGTATATATAAATATGTACATGTATATATAAATATGTACATATATATATATATATATATATACATATATATATATATATATATACATATATATATATATATATACATATATATATATATATATATATATATATATACTCAAATGGTTAAAACTAATAAGTAATTAAATGTGGAGACAGAAAATTATTACTCATTTTTTTAACCACTAGACTGAAAGGAATTAAGAGTTTTGGACAACGTCCTAGGCTCTGACGATTTTGAAGCACCCTCCCTGACAATGCGCAAAACTTAAACGAAGAAACATGGTCTGTGACGATTTTAAAATTGTCCTCTCCAACGGTGCGCAAAACAAACATGGATTGTGATGTTTTATAGAACCATCTGTCTCAAACACATATTTAAGGCTACGATAGTTGAGTAATAAACTGTTGTGATTCATTTTAGTCATATTACCAAACCTTAAACCCACTCAGAAGATTTTCAAGAGGAAATACAAATCTAGGGCTGCGACGGTTGAGGAATAGACCGTCGTCACTCCTTTTAATCTTCCCATCAATCCTGAAAAACCTACTCAAAGGAAATTCAAGTCGAAAAATGAAAAAGCATTAATTTTTTTATTGTTGACTAAAATTCATTAATGCATCTTATTTAGTATGTGATGTTCTCAAAGCTTGGTCTGATTCTTGTTTGTTGACTCATATGTTAACTCAAGGTGTATAGTTTACATGGTTTAACAAGAAAGAAACTAAAGAGTACATTATGATGAGATTGGATAAGCAAGTTTATAACGATCAATGATTTTCTTGTTGGAATGTTGTCTCTTCCTAGAATTCAATCTCACAAATTTTCCTTTATGCTTATCTTTAAAAAAATGTTTAAAGTAGTCTCACGCTTTTTTTTTTTAAATTCTTGAAAACATGGTCAAACCATTCTGATTCCATATGCTACATTAGGTCAACTACAAACCATGTCATACATGATGCTTCCAACCCTGCTTGAATAGGAAACACTCTTCATCATCTTCTTCTCTTCTTAGGTTTGAGGACAATGCATAACCGAAACCTTAGTCTGATGATTCAAAGGTGTATTGATGGCTTAGCATCTTACATTCTAAATCACTCCACCACTTTCTTCAAGTAACTATATTGAGACAAGAAAATTCACTTTTTTTTTACAGTTTCTCATTATATCCATCCCTAGGATCCTCTTAGCTTCACCAATATTTTTCATCTCAAATTCTCCTTGAGCTAACACATCTCTCCATTGATAGAGCTTGCCATCAAGATATCATTATCATATATAAGATAGGTAGAGAATGACTTCCTCATTTCTCTTAAATATGTCTACAAAAGTCTCAATGTATAAAATTCATTTTGACATCCATCTGTCACAATTCAAGATCATATTGATTATACTTTCCAAAAGTAACCTTACAAAAGAATTTTTTACCACAAGTGAAAATATTTCACTATAAGATATTCCTCCACATGATTGAAACCATTTTCTATGATACTTACCGTAAACCTTGATTATTCAAACCCCGTAATACCTTTATTATTCTTGAATTCCCACTTACATATAAGCACCCTTTGTTTCTTAGGTAGTCTTACAAACTTTTATTTTTAGTTCTTCATCAATGAATGCATCACATCATTCACCAACTTAACCTTTTTTTTTTACTATCTTTACTTACAAATGCTTTCTTGAAGTCCTTTGGTTCTGATTCTTGCTACCCTTCAACCACATTCAGAGCATAACAACTAAGATCAATGTAAACATATAGTATAGTCTCCCTTCTCCCTTCTAATTTAGAAAATAACAACTTAACCCATTGTATAACCTCCCTTCTCAGTCTATCACGTACCAACTGATAATCTAGAGACACTATAGGTTTCCCCTCTCTAGAACTAAAAGTGAGAGCCTTAACTTCATCATCATCTTTAGTAAAACTAGTAGGAAGCTCCACCTCAAATGAGTTTTCTCTACCATAGTTTATGTTTCTTTAACTTTCCAGGTCTTTCCAGGTCTTTTCCTATCGGGCGGATGAAGTAGGTCTCGACGGAAGCAGGATTATCGAAACATGTGTTCAGTTTCTCTTATAGGATCATGTAAGACTTGGTCATGCTCATCATCTCTTGAGTGGTTTGCATATTCTTCCTTCCTATCTTCAATCTGAATGGATGGTCACTCAGAAGGCCATTTTCGAAGATCCAACCCATAAAGCCTTCTTTGGCTCCCTCGAATTCAATAGCAACTTGCGTATATTGATTAATGTAAGAATGAAACTTTCATACTTCCCTTGGATAATCTCGCTTAAACTAGCTTCGGTATCCGGTAGTCGCTTCTAGACAGTAAAGTGTACGGAGACACTGTCACACAAATCAATCCATGAGTTAATGCACCCATCAGACAAACCATTGAACCATAGTCTGGATGGTCCAACCAGGGTCAGGGTGCACAAATCGAATTTAGATGCTTCATCAACACTATATAAGTTCAACATCTCATTGACGAACTGCACATGCTCGTTCGAATCTTCCCTTCCATGGTATTCACTTAACTTGGGCGACTTTTCCATGGATTTTGGTATTTTGCTTTCCAAAATCCTAGTGCGCGGGGAATGCTTTAGATGAACCTTTACTGGTCAGTTTTCTATTTGATTTGGGGTAGGGGCATACCTACCTCGGTCCCCCTCACGGCTTTGTGGAGGACTTTGAGGTTTCTTACTCCTATGGTAATTTCTTAATTTATGAGCTTTGTCTTTATTTTTCGCGCTCAGATCAAGGACGACAATATGAGTTCTCCTTAATACGGCCTCCTGAATAATGTTTCCTCATGGAGGATCGTTGTAAATGATTTTTTCAACCCGTAACAAACTTTCCTCTATTGCCCGCGAATTATGATGTTGAACGATGTTGTACATGGGGGTCAACAGCTCATTAGCACCTTGCACTCCAAGGTTTGCTTACCGTAATTAGAACCCAGAAAAGACTTTAGGTTGTGCAATTGGAGTTGGAACTTGAAGTCCTATCGGAAGCAAGCCCAATCAGAAGCAATTGGACAAATCCAATTTCTTAAGGAGTTTGGACTAGATCTGGATGCAACAAAACCTCCACTTTTGGATTTGCAACATTTTTCTTAGAAGGTGGAGGTATAGGTGGTTGATTGATCAATGCTTGAATTGCAGCAACAACGACAACTTCTCGAGCAACAACATAACGAGTAGCTTTGGATCCAGCCATCACTTGGAATAGTAGGAATTAGAGATCGAAAAATTCAAGGAATTTAAATTGAAGTGATGCTTGATTGGATCGAACGTGACAAGTCTTGTGTTCAATACTGAATGCTCTTAATTCGGAAATCTAAGAAGGTTACGAAGTTACGAATCAGAGAGTGAACATGAAATCGTGGAAAGCACAAGAATCAAAAGTCAATTTCCATAGACGATGTCAATGTTCTGTTCTAGAACCAAAAATGGAGTGAGGATCGGAAGTGGTAGTGAATATGAGCTTTCGGCATGGTGGAGAGAAATTGAATTGCAAGGTTAACACTTCAACGCTTAAGTCATTATATGAGATAAAATAGTGAATTAAAATTATATTTGAAACTTGTTATCTGAATTGACATATTCTTTCTTTCTCCCTCTCTCTCTCTCTCTCTCTCTCTCTCTCTCTCTATATATATATATATATATATATATATATATATATATATATATATATATATATATATATATATATATATATATATATATATATATATATATATATACATATATATATGACTGAATTACATAGAGCTGTTGGATGTGAATGCAGTTGAGATCTTTTGTGATCATCAGGAATAGAATCCTCATATACTGAGAAGATTTTAGAATGATTACAAATTCTTTAGAGTTGTCGGCTGGCTAGCAATGACCAACCCAAAACAAAACCTAATTAATTCGAGACTTTTGTTTCAGTCACATTGAATCACTAATTCATCTATTCCGGACAACAAAAGTTTAGAAGATAGGTCAAACTTTTGATCTGCTAAAAAACAATTAAAATTATATTAAAATTAAAAATGTCACATTGTTTATAGAATTTAACTTATTTAAAATATGATTTTTCAAAATAGTATGCATTGACAAAATTCTTCAAACATGTATCACTTTTCTCCTATGTTATTTTCTATTCATTCATTTGTACCATCGAACAAACAAGCTGGAAAAGCAAGTGAAACTCACATATAATATTGTGAATCTAGATACGTTTCATTCTCAAAGATCATAATTTTACACTTGTCACTTGGTTTAGCAGTTAGGAGACCTTTGAACTCCACTGTTCAGCGTGACAGTCAAAAGATATAAGAAATATAGCGCAATAGCTGTTTGATCAAATGTAAGCCATTCTTTTCCTAACTATATATAACATTTTAAATATGAATCACTTGCCATTCAATAAAGATAAAATATGTTACCAGCTAGAACGTGAAAGCAATAGTGCATGACTGTAAACCCATTTTACACGTGTCTTGTTTTCATCTATCAATTATTAGATTTTTAGGGACTTAATAGGTTGCTTTTAATATTAGTGGATGATTAGGTTAGTAAAGTTTTTGCCGGCATGATATTCATCAAATAAAGCAAAAATAAACAAATTAAAGACATGTGAAGATTTTTTTTAACAACCAACTTCAAAAAAAAAAAAAAACAAAACAAATTCATATTTCAAAAAAATTATTCCAATAACAATGTTTGGGATATTTTACACGTAAGCGTCATTCCACATGACACCTCTTATATTTTTTTAAAATTTTTTCAGCTACCAACAGATTTACCTGCGAATTTACTGTTACCTACGAATTTATCTGCAACAAAACATTAAAATATTCTGTAGGTTAATTCGCAGGTAACTGGAAAACGTTTTAAAAAAATTTAGAAGCGGCATGGGAGATGGCGTCTACGTGTAAAACACCCCAAACATAGTTATTGGAATAATTTTTTTAAAATATGAGTTTGTTTTGTACTTTTCTTTTAAAAGTTAGTTATTAAAAAAAATCTTCACAAGCTGGCTAACAAACTAAAATAAATAAATAAATATAGCCTTGCTATCAAACTCGGATAAAAATATGAAAGTTGTGTTAGGTAGTCGATAGTTAACGTAAAATTTAGTCGAATCTTCATGGCATGAATCATATATGATATAATATGAATGTTTGATGATTGCTTCGAAGTGATGTGTGACACTACAACAAAAAACACATGTAACGACGAACGCGAAATGTGTTTGATGTCGGTTACAGAAGCGAGGTAAGCAAGAGCGTCATAAAAGGTTACTTCTTATCACCTCGGTTATTAAAACGTCGAGAGCTTAAGTTAACTGCATGTGGGTTCGATTCCCAGCGTCAGCGTTTTTATTATTTTCATAACTGGATGGCGCGCCCAATATTCTTACCTCGGGTTATTTTAGAGAGGGATTATGGTTTTTATTACTATTTTTTTCTACTGTCATCTGCACTTGAATTACAAAACCATATTACATAATACAGAACCATATTTTGCAGATTCCTAAAACAGAGACATTGTACATTTTGCCCATTCCTCAATCTGAAACAGAATTACTCATTGATTAACACCAAATGCAAACTCAAAATGGCACATGTAGCGGGGAAAATCTGATATCGAAGTCATGAGAATTGACTCGAATCAATATTTTGTTTGAAATCGCCACCGCGCTTTATTTTTTTCAAAGGAAAAGGGAAAAGAACGAAAAAACCCAAAGTTTTGTTTTTAAAACAAGAAAGAGAACTCAGGTTCGGGTGTTGATTATACAAGGGGAAGGTTTAAAGCACCCCTCATATCTGTGGTACTCCACAGGAACCTTTTTGAAAATCTGTGTCGTGTGTGCTAAAAAAGAGTTTGTTTTATTTTTAAAATAAGCTCGGCAAGACGTTAAGCCTTGTGCCTACATACCTCCTCGGTGCAATGGAGAAGTCAGAGCTAATGTAGTTCCGCTTAAAAGGGAAAAACGTTTTTAAAACGAATAAACACTTTATCGTCGTTGGAGAGAAATACTCAGCCATTGATCTTGAGCATGAGAACAAATGAGTTCTTTGCATCGCAAATGAAAGAAGGGCTCCAACTCGGATAAAATCAACGAGTATGCCACTAGCTCTCTCACGCGGAAAAGATCTCATTATATCAATCAATTTCAAAATCGTGGGGTATAACCACTCGTTTCGACAATTAACGGTGTTTAAACTTTGAAGAAAAAGGCCATTGAAGGCAAAAGATATTTTAAAAGAAAAGGTTTTGAAAAGGTTTGCAAACATAAGAAGGTTTTTGAAAAAGGGAGAAGATTTTGAAAATTTAAGAATGGGAGGAGATGAAGAGGCTATCCTATTGCGTAAAATAAAAGCTAAGGAAAGAAACGGTCTAACCGAAGAAGAAGCCAACACTTGACATTGTGAGTCAAAGTAGATTTCCCATCCTTTGGATTTATCATTACCAAACCAACATTATCACTTGGGGATCCAGATGAATTTATTATCTTAGCACCACTTTGCATTAAGCACATTAAAATTCTGACGAAAATCGGGCAGAGTAACGGCTGTTTTCGGGTAAAATCTTTATATCAATGCCTTGGAATTAACCATCAAGGGCTTTCAAGGAAATACCTGCACACACAAACAGACAACAATCCAATGCCAGACAGACAGAATAACAGCAGAGTAACAATATCATAAGGGTCCAGAGGTACTAAGTCCATAAGTCCGAATCTCCAAAATGCTAGGGATAGTAACCAATAGTCCGAAAGAGAGCCTTAAATGTTTTTTAGATTTTTGTTGTTTATTAGTGTTTTAGCATAAAAGTAAAGTATGGTCCAAGTGGACAAAAAGAAAATGGCGGAAACATAAACATATGTCCAAATGGACAAAGAGAAAATAGCGGAATATAAACGTCCAAATGGACAAAGGAAAAATAGCGGAATGTAAATATGATGAAATGATAAAATAAAGCAATAAAGCGAGAAATAAAGAGCGGTATAATAAATTGCGGAAATTAAAGTTAGTTGTTAGATGTTAAAGATAACCATCTTGAATCTTGTCAAGTATGTTATCAAAGTTAGTAAGAAAGATCGATGGTGAGTGAAGGATGTTCTCGGATTTAAATTCAATGGAACTTTATCAGAAGTTTGATAAAATCATAGCGACTACACGATAAAATTCCATAAGTCATAAATCAACCGCATACAATTCTCTTCCATGTTTGATCTTTTTGATTCGGGACACGAAATATTGCGCAATGTTAAGCAGATCGCCAAGTGATTTATGTAGAAATCACCCTACAACGAGGCCGGTCAAAACTTTATGTGCTAATGCATGAGAGAGAAGTGATATGTAGATCACTCTCCGAAAGCAATACCGCACGAAAAGAAAAATGGTGAGTGATCTAGTCTTTACCAAGAATCCATAAGAATTCTCAAGGTATTAAGACTTTCATCGATCAAAATAAAGAGAAACAAAAGATGGAACCACATTAAAAGCTCCTTTCATCCATAATTTCAATCACTTAATATTGCGGATTTGGATTCTCATCCTATCGACGCCCTAAGTCCATTGAAATTAAAGAGAAATTAGGCCTCTAATTTGTGATTCAAAGAAAATATCAAAAGAAAGGAGTAGAAGAAGAGTTAGAACCAAAAACAAGTCAAAAATAGCAAAAACAAGCATTTTGCCTCACTGGAAATCGAATTACCTCTGTAGGAAATCGATTTCCTGCCTGCAGAATTCAGATCTGGCGCAAAAAACAGAGTGGAAATCGATTTCCCTCTGTAGGAAATCGATTTCCTGCGCACAGTTTTCAAAAAAACAGCATTATGAACTTTGAAACTTGATTTAGGCAAACATACAAACACCTTATGATCACATATCCATTGGAGCACGAATTTTCCATCAAATCACCATCAAATAGGACCAATATAGCATCAAAGATGCATCACATACAAGCACAAAAGAATCACATTATGGTAGATGGAAAAGGATGATGAAAATTACCAATTCTTGAACAAAACTTAGATCCACTTCAACAATCACCAACACAAATCTTGATCTCTCAACAATTGAAGAAAAAGAGTGAAATGAAAGGTGGCTTAGCTCAAAGTTTGTGAGGTTCAAGGTGTGACTCACAAACTTTATGAAAGAATAAAGAGCTTTGGTGAATTTGGTAGGGATGAGGAGAGAAATTGCAAGGGGTTTGTTGGCTCTCAAAGCTTGAGAAATGAGAGAGTAGAGGTCTCTATTTATAGAATTGGAGCAAGAGTAGTGGCAAATTGGCCTTTTTGTGTTTGGTAATTAATTTGTGGTTAATTGGTAATTAAAGTGGGATTTAAATGGTAAAATGATGTTTAAGTGGGTTTAATGAAGGAGTTAATTTTGATGAGGTGGAAAATTGGTAAAATGATCAAATAAAAAGGTGCCAAAATGATGTCAAGCTTCCCTCCTTATATTTTTTTGAATTTGCGCACAGGAAATCGATTTCCCACAGGGGTAAATCAATTTCCACCTTCAAATTTTCAAAAATTGTTTTCTTGCACTGTTTTGATTTTTGCCCGATCTTTCACCTGTAAAATATAAACAAAAGAGACAAAACACATATTTTTGATTTTTGGTTAGCACTAAACAAATAAAAATCTAAAAGTGCTTGATGATTCCCCTCAGAGACAATCACAGTATCAAAGACAAAGCCTCACAATGGTGCTTTTGATTGATGATTGAATGCAATTGATGTATGATCTTAGGGTCAAAAATTGGGGTATGACAGCACACACTTTAAAATTCTACATCAAAACTAAAACAAATGATTAAGAAACAAAAGAAAAAAACCATTTACTTACTAGTTTTCCCATATGCCCTCTTCATGATAACGACTAATAACATGCACATTATCTAAATCATTTTTCTTTAGATGATTGAATTTCACGTGCGGCTAAACAAGGAGTCTAATAGTTAAAATCTTGATTTTCATCAGTATTATCGGGAATATGTTTTCCTTGAAGAACAATTGACCATCTAGTGTTAGATGGATCAATGACATTAAAAACTTGTTTTACTTGATTTGCCAAGATGAACGGTTCGTTCTTGTAAGTTGCCTTTCGAAGATCAACCTTGTGAATCCTAATTCATCGATTTCTACACAAGATAATTGCAGCTCCGTGTTCCAATTCATCTAAATTTCATGGATCTATAACTTTACTACATATAGCATTGAAGAATAAGCACAATCTGGTTATAGTCACCCTTAAATTTCTTGGTAAGATGTCAGGATAACCACTGGCAGAAGTTATTGCATCAAGACATGACAATCATGAGATTTCAAGCCAATTAATTTGTGATCATGCTATGACACAAGTTTCTTCACATTTGATGAGTATCATTGGGGAACTTTGATACCCTGCAGACAATCGCAAAAACTTCTTTTTTTTCTTTTTTAGACAGATTGTGACATGCTAGGGGAAAATAGGTTATATTTCTTACTTCTTTTGGGGCTAATTCTTGCCGTATACCCATTACAACCATATCTTCGCGAGATTTTTTAGTATCTTTTGTCTTGCCTTTAATGTTGAGAAGTGTTCCGATCAAACTATCACATACATTTTTCTCCACATGCAACACATCAAGACAATGTCTTACATCAAGACTTGACCAATATGAAAGAACAAAGAACGGCGACCTCTTTTTCCAAGAATTTTTCTCCACGTGTTTTTTTGTTTCTTTCGAAAGACAAATTTAATGTGTTGTTATCTTCTATAAACTTCCTTTGCGGTTAAGGGTTTTGGAGCGATACCATACTATTGCTCTCCATTAAAAGCCTTGCGAAATCTATGATACAGATGATTAGGTCTTAGAAATCTTTGATGCCCAAGATAAACTGTATTTTTTCCTTTTGGTAATTGGTGGTGACATGTATCTACTTCACACTTAGGACACACTTTATGACCCTTGACGATGTACCCAGACAAATTACCGTATGCAGGAAAGTCATTGATTGTGCAAAACAACATGACACTCAACTTAAATTTATCACATGTATACGCATCACCAACATCAACACCTTCCTCCAACAAAATTCTTAAATCTTCAATCAATGGCGATAAATAAACATCTATATCGTTTCTTGGTTGTTTTGAACCTGAAATCATCATCGATAGTATCATATACTTGCGCTTCATGCACAACCATGAAGATAGGTTGTAAATTAAGATAAGAACAGGAAATAACGTATGATTAGTACTCAAATTACCAAAAGGGTTCATTCCATCAGTGGCAAGTCCAAGCCTAAGGTTCCTTGGTTCATTAGCAAAATATGGAAACAAGGAATCAATTTTCTTCCATTGCAATGAATCAGCTACTTGGCGAATTTTTCCATCACATACTCTTTCATCTGCATGTCATCTAGTATTCTTTGTGTCACTAACATTAGCAAAAAAATCTCTTGAACCTTGGAATTATCGGTAGGTACCACATCATCTTGACAGGAATACCCTTGCTAGTTGCACCATCATCATCATCAACATTGTTGACCTTTTACTTATAGCGCGACACCCCATACATCAAGCACTCGTTCGAGTTTTCAAACTCTTTCCTATATAAATTGCAATCATTACGACAAGCATGTATTGTCCAAACCCATTGGACACAATATCCTCTTGGCCTCATAAGTATGATTTGGTAACGTGTTACCTTCATGAAGCATTTCTTTCAACAATTTAAGCAATTCAGTAAAACTTTGATCCGTCCACCCACCTCTTGCCTTAAGATTAAACAGTCTTAACACAATTGACAATCTTGTAAAATCTTTACATCCCGGGTACAACGAATCTTCCATGTCTCTTTGCAAAGTATTTATCATATTATCTTTCTTGAATGGATCGACTCCAATATCACGAATGATGTTTTCTAGATTATCAATCATTTATTCACTCATTCATTCATCATTTCAACTGTTTGTGACAAAGGTCTCTTTTTTTGTCCCTTCATCATGCCATACCCATTTCGTGTAATTTTGAATAATTTCATCACAACCACAATGATTGAATATAACATCCCTTGGAAGTTTATATGTATTATAGCAATTCATACAAGGACACCAAAAAATCTCATTGTTAGGAAGATTTTTAACCGCGAAATCAATAAATTGTAACAATCCTTTCTCATAATCGTTACTTAATCTATTGGATTTCCTCAAAGTACGATCCATAATCAAATAAAGCTTATGAAAATAAAATAAAAAAGAGTACAAAAATATAGGCTCTTAATAACAACAATAAAATAATGCACAAAGAACAACAAGAACAACAGTAATGGAGAACAACAAGAACAACAAGAATATACCGCAGAGCTCCTTGGAGAAGAAGTGTTCTTTCGTTGGCTAAGCTCCTTGGAGAATAAGTGTTCTTTCGTTGGCTAATCTCCTTGGAGAAAAAGTGTTCTTTCGTTAGGGATCAAAAATTGAATTAGATGGACATGAGAGTTAAAATTAAAAGAAGCTTTATGTCGGTTAAACTTAAAAAACTAAGGTAGATTTGCCGACGGAAAATATTTAAAAAATGTGCCTTTTTGGTCGTTAAAAGAATAAAAAATTAGGGAGTATTTATCTCAGTTTTCATAAAAATCAAGGTAACATATCCGACGTAAAATCTAGAAAACATAATGGCGCCTTTTTGGTTTCATATATTACATTAAATATCAGAAGTTGGGAATCAAACCTCAAATCCTTAGCATATATTTATGTCGGATTTATAAATATCTGAGGTAACACTTTTATTAATATTTATTTTTAAATAAAACAATTCATTCCGTTCATATGTACCCGCGGTTTTGTTTCGTACGTTGTGAAAGCTTTGTCATGAACAAGGTTGATGTATCGTCGCTTGTATATGTTAGATAACGCTTCACAATTGAATGAATTCAGGCTTGAGTCTTGAACTAAACATTTTTCTTATAGTATTTCAAACACTCTCGAATATCTTAGAGTTTTGATGCAGGATAATTCATCCTTCTTGAATTTGTGCAAGACGAATGAAAACTTGAATGTAGCGAAGAATGTCTGGAATTTATTATAGAGGATATGCATTTGTTATTGTAATTTTCTGAATCCGAAATGAAGTATTTATAAACCAAATTTGTATTGTTTCATAAGGTAGCGACCCTTGATGAAACAATATCTTTTCAATAATATTTTTAGCAAAACTTACAATGTTTCGCCTACGAAGACACATTTCACGGAGTGTTGCCATTTTTTATTTGAAAATTCAAAACACAAGCAACGACTAAAACAATAGCAATAATTTTATGTCAACCAAGGGCCGACCGTTGGAGGGCCACGGTGTCGCCTCATGATGAGGCGAGTAGCCCGATTGCTCCGATGGGTCGTTCCTAAGTGCTCAAGTGCCTCCTACTAGCCGCCACTAGCGCCTCTATGCCCATGCTCTCAGACCCAGAGCTCGTGTTGTCGGTGGCGATACTGGAAATGGGTTCTATGGAGGAGACAAGTTACATAATACTTGAGAACACCATACTTGTCCATGTGGCACTTTATTCTCTTTTGTCTTTTTATTGAGTTAATGAATTTAACTCTTTATAAAGGCTTTCAATGTGAGTAAATATTTCTATGTGGGAATATTTGTCATGCATTTTGGAACATACCTATTGTAATTAATATTCATAAATTACAATAATCCCTCACTTAATATAATAATAATAAGATTAGGATGCTAAAAGATGGACATAGAAATGATTATCAATACTTGATAGATCAACTAGCCTCGAACATCACCACCTGGAAAGCGAATAATCTTTCGTTCAGATTTGCCCAATGATGCCAGATTTGCTTTCAAAGGCATGTATGGAAGAGATTCAAAGAATGTAGAAGAATTTCTTTTAGGGAGATACTACGGGTAAGAAAATGCTCCATGCAGTTTGCAAGGATATTCTGTCAAGCTCGAAGGATGAAGGGGGTTAGGGCTTAGGAAATTAGAGCAAATGAATATTGCTTGATTCATGAAATTGGCGTGGCAGTTTCATAATAATAGTAGTGATCTCTGGTGCGAAGTACTAAGGAAAAAATACAATCAACACCATACTAATGAGCAGTAAGGGCAGGGACTCTAAACTGTGGAGAGACATTGTCAAGATCGAAAAAGGCAATAGCAATCTTGGTTTTTGGAGTATCGGAAGTGGTTTGAACATTAATGCATGGTCAAATTGTTGGATTGATAAAATAATCTTAGTGCGGAATTTGGACATGTCGATCCCTATCGAGCTTGAAAATGCGAAAGTTAAAAATATAGTGAATCAAGAAGGGGAATGGAATTGGAGCATTCTCCAAAGTTGGCTTCCAAACGATATCTTGCTTAAGATGAATTATGTCTTACCCCCCCCCCCCCCGGTAATGATTACGGGGATAATATGTTTTTGTTTGCAGGTTTCCTAAGGAGCATTTCTCTGTCAGAGAAAGTTATGAGAAATTATCAATAAAAGGTTGAACTAATGATGATAGTAGATGGAGAAAGATATGGAAGATGAGAGTCCAAGAAAGAGTGTGGTGTTTCATCTGGCTGGTTTGTCATGACCGGCTGCTAACCAAGTACAGCAAGAGTGTGAAAGGCGTTGGTAGAGTCGAGTGCAGTATTAATGGTGTAGTCAAAGAATCGACACTCCATGTTCTAAGGGATTACCCAAAAGCGAGGCAAACATGGTTGCATATGGTTCCAGATAGAAGTAAATTTGATTTATACTCCATGAATCATAAAAGGACAGGTATGTGGGTGGTAGGATGTCATAGCAATTGGTATTGGAGAAATGAAGAAGTTAACGATGATAACTACAACAGGTCGGATCATCCTGGTGCGCATGTGCAGAATATAGTGGATGTTTATGCTACTAGTCTGAAGAACAAATCAGTAGCCGTTAGGAAGGAATATACAACGGAGCAGATAAAATGGCAACCACCGGAAACTGGATGGGTGAAGATCAATACGGACGGTGCTTGTAGAGATGGAAATGTGGCAGGATGTGGCGGCATCATCAAGGATAATCAGGGAGGTTTTGCCAAATTCTTAGGAAGTTGTTACATTGTTAAAGCCGAGCTTTGGGGTATCTTTGTTGGGCTAAATCTTGCAAAAAGGTTTGGAATACCACAGAGTAGAAGTGAACGTCGATTCTACCTCAATCATTGACATGATTCAGTCAGGAAGAGCGTTGGACTTGGATAGTCATTCACTGGTGAAGCAAATTTTGGAAATCATGAAGATGTTTGAAGATATCAAGGTGATTCATAGTTATAGAGAAACAAATCGGAGTGCGAACGTGTTAGCCAAATTTGATACTACTACTGGAAACTTTCTTATTTTTAGTGAGGAATTTCCAGTTTTCATTAGACATTTGATAAATTCCGATATTCTAGAAATCTCCACTATTAGGAGAACCATATTGTAATCTTTCTTTTCTTTAGACTTTTGTCCTCCTTATTACCAAACAAATAAAAAATAAAACAACTTACATATCCAAAACATTTTTTATTTGTGTTGAAATATGTGCTACACTCATAATGAAACTTTAAAGTACGGTGTCAAAAAAACTGATGTAACAATAACATTCCTCTTATTTTAAAGTTGATTTCCTTTTCAAATATTTTTTCTTATTTACTAAAGACAAAAGTTTGTCATTTACGTTTCTATATTCACCGGCGGCAAATTTCCTTAGTAATATAAAATTAATAACATGATTAAGGAAACATAATATAAGGTTTATGAATAAAAATGAAATTTAAACCAATAAAAATAGTACAAGAAATATTTTTGATCTAATAATTATGTATTTTATGTAAATGAATGAAATAATGGTAGACACTATTACTATTATAAAAAATTCATTTCATGATAAAATTATCACTTCACCCAATAAAAAATAAGGTATAATTCTATGAGGTATCATATTTTTTTATTTAAAAATGACCATTTATTTTCTCAATTTTTTAATATAATCAAAAGGAAAACTAATTCAGAACATGTTTTGAACTTTAACAAGTGCAGTTTATATTTTTATTTTTTTAAAAGTGGCACCTTACTTTTTATTTTATTATTTATTTGTAAAATAAATTATCTATTCCTTCAATTTTTTTTAAATAATCATATACTCATTAGTTAAGTTTTACCCTAAACCTAATTCATATATAGCCGCTCCAAACTCGTACACATCATTCTTTGGGATAGATTGCAAGACATAAAAAATCCTCAAGGTTTAGTGTTGTATGTTGTTCTTCTAACGCCAACCTTGAACAAAATATTTTTCTGCTCTTGCAATCTATCTCACATAATGGAGTTTTTGTTGTTGATATTGTTGTTGTTGTTTCCACCTTTTGCAAGGCCATTGTTATATTTTAGAATAACCTTCCTATGTTGTCGGTAAAAAAAAAACACTCCATAATTCATTGTTTTCCTCTGTTGACAACATAGAGAAATTTATTTCTAAACATACTATAAATTGCAAGCATTGTTGTTGTTTCACAATACAAGATCTTGAAAATTTTGTTTTGAATATAGTCATTTGTTAGAATATTGTAGCACACAAAGAAAGTGGTGAATGATAAACAAATGAAAAAAAAGAAACAATACATGTTACTTTTATTTTATTTTTACCTTTTACCATTTATTTGCAAGTAATATATTACCTCAGTTCTTTTATAAAATCGAGTGAAAAGTCCCTATTTTAATTTATCTTTTAATTAAAATAGAAATAACCTTTCTCTTCAGTTTTGGTCAGAACCTGAGAGGTATAGTTACTCAGTTAACCTATAATGAATCTATGCCATACATTCATAAAGTAACAACACTCAAGATATTGCCAACACATCAATTCACAAGAAACCCTCTTCATCCAATAAGAAAGAGAACACAACCAATATATATTTTAAACGCTATCTTGTAAAACTCAAACATTGATAATGAAAGTATTTGCCACGAAAACAGTAAAATTTAAAAAAACTTGAAACAAATCTCTAGAGTGGACTGCAAGTGCGAAAAAATTATTTCAAGGTTGGTGTTATTACATAATATCTTATCTTTTAACTGGAATTGTGTGTTATGTATCTAACCTTTTTTAAGTTATATCAGAAATTGGATGTGTGCAAAACTGTTGAACATGAAAAGCAATGGGTGTGCAATAACATCTAGGTATGTTATTTGCTGAGAGTATAATCCAAGTTGAGTTGCTCAAGCACAAATTTAATTAGAACTTAGGGCTTGTTACTTAGTATACAAGTTAGTTAGTTGTATATAAATCAACATCATGTAATTCAGTTTTTATCATTCAATAATATCAATCCTCATTTCTTTATTCTCTCTCTTTCTCTCCTCACTAAAAGTGTCTCACGCACTAACAAATTAGTATCTAGAGCTCCTGTTAGGTTATTGATCGTGTTTTCAAGAATCACACGTTAGTGATCATGTTTTCGGGATCATGGGTAATTAATCAATCATTGTATAGATTAATGGAATCAATTGCAGCAGAACCAGCTTGAACAAACTCCATGTTGTTTTGCATAATGAAACCAAACTCTAAAAGAACTTCACGTAAAATTAACTTTGAGGGAAGATCTCGTAAGTTTGTAAAGATCCAGAGCTATGCACTTAGGATCCAACAGACACACCTCAAACAGGTACAAAGTAAGGCAATAGAATTTTATTAAAAAATTATTGTATCTATATACATATGCTAACATTACAGTGTGTTGTACACGAAGTACACAAAAAAATGAGGGCCTACAAGACTACTTCCGTAGAGAAATGATGTCTCCATCTTTGAGTATATGATTTGGCTGAATTTTCTCCTTTGAGACAATCAAATACGGTGAAAATGCTCCACATGTTGCAAAGAATTCTCAAACGATTGTGAAATTTCCTCAAGGTTAACGCTCGTACAATCAGCCTGTTGTTGAATTAGAAAAGCGTTATAAAGGCGCAGAGACTCTAAATTCTCATGAGAAGATGAAAAACTTCCCCAGATAGAAGTCAAAGTTTCATTCTTCTTCCATACAGTCTTCACCAGACGAGTCACCTGGTCGAAGAGAGGACCAAAAAGGCTAAGGGGAAGTAAAGCATTTTCCACCCCAGTAAGACAGGTAGAAGCCTTCTTTATTTCTTACAAGTATTTATCTTGCTAGAGCTTCATATCGGGAACAACATCATCAACGGTTGCTTCTCAGGATGATGTTGGTAGAACAAAAGAACATCCCAATGTCCAACTCCACCAAGCGCCAAAGCAGCAAAAACACTATGGGTATACTAATCCAAAGTAGTTAGTTCTTCATCCAAAGTAGGCCCGGACAAAAAATAGAAATCTTTATACAAATGAGGGGTTCAACAATCTTTAGCAGATACAGAATTAGACCTCGTTGGCAGTTGGCGGGAAGTCAGACATGTGATTCTCACGAAAGTCAGTAGGGTCTCCAAAACACCATCACTCTCGGCTGGCTGTATTCCCCACCTTATAAGGTGGAGTTGTACCTCATCCTTCATATGCTCATACAGTTATTGTCTAAGAAAATACATCATGGGCTGGAAGAGTATAACATAAGAGACCGAAACTCATAGGAGTTATGAAAGATAACTCTTCTATCTTTTTGAGAATGGGCCTCTATCAACAACCAGACGTCGATAACGCGCTACAAGCGTTACTTTTCAACATCCTCCACGGGGGTACCACCTCTGAGGTATCCCAGGTCGCTGATGAAATTCAAGAGTTATTTCTTCTTATATAGAGATGTTGTTCCTTATTTTAAGATTATCCTCAGCCCAGTACTTCGAGATCAACTCAACACATCTACCCTTTACTCCACCGCTAATGATGTAAGTTGCAGCATGAGCCCCGAGGTCAATAGGGTGACAAAAAAGAATCGGATTTCGAAAGGTTGAAGCTTTGAAATAGATCCAAAATAGAGCATAGTTGGCTCCAAGTAGACTAGACCTCTACCCCAAGTCTGAGTAGTTGAACCCTAACGACATTTAAAGAGATGAAAGAAAATGGTCTTCATAGGCCTTCCATTGAAAAATTCACACCAGTATTGGTATACCTTCATGTATGCCCAACTGGTAGGATGAAGTTGTGAAGGAGCCATCACCAAATTCTTTGTAACTTCTTCCTTTAAGGCAATAAAAGGGAGACAAAAGCCTATAACAGAGAAAGTGCATCCATAGAAGGGAATGATGTAGTCGCCATACTTATCACATATTCTTTCACCCTCGATGGGATTCAAGATTCCACAATAGGATGATGGACCAACTTCAGTAAATGCGCTGTTAAGACCGTCCACTTTAACGAAATTAGAAGTAGTGGAAAAGTAGACATAATCCACCCATGAAGATGAAGTATTCTTTTAGGACTTGTGAGTACTCTTCTATGATTTCTTGTGAATGATGCACTAACTTTTCAGATGCAGGGAAGTCAAGTGCCATAGTAGAAGATAGTTGCTAAATTGAGGAACGACCCAAAGAAGTAGCACCGACTCTCCAAAAGGTTATAACCTAGCATGCTAAAAGACTCCACCAAATATGTCAAATCACTCGCACGAAGTACTCGAAAGTGACGGTCTCACAGAACTATAATGATGATACTTCCAAAAAGATGTTTTGAGGCATGAGGCATTAAATGCACAAAGATCTAAGAAGCTGAAACTTTTCTCTATTGCCCATCTGAAGATTATTGAAAGAGTGGCCGACATCCGATGCTGACATAATCAAACCCTCACCTTGTTGCGCATGAACAAGGGAATTAGGGGAAACTGTTCTAAGCCGGTCATATTGACTCCGATCGACCACCCCAGAGGGGCCACATTCCTTTTCTGATCTTATTAGCACACAAGAATTATCCTACTAGTTATCACGAAAGATCTCAACTGCAAGTTCATCCAGCGATCCTCCACATTTCATTCCTAACAAATAGCAAGCTTGTTATTTCCACACTGAGGTAGTAAGTTTCAAATTTAATTTCATTTCATTCTTCTTCCTCACAAACTGACCTGAGTGTCGAAGTATTCATCTAGTAGGTCAGTTCACCCACGTCACTGCATCTAAAGCTTTAGTCCACTATCACCTCTGTTTCTTAGCTCCTCTATGGTTTCTGAACAGAATCCATATCATTCATTAATATATTTGGTTCGTGACTCATCAAACAATTATGTGACACTTCCTTAAAAAATGACACCACGTCAAATTTGAGTCCATATATCTAAAAGAAAATCAAAATTGTGTAAAATGAAATAGAAAGAGAGATTTCATGAATGGACTAAAATGAGAGATTAAAACTATAATTTAAATTTTTTAAATATAAGTTAATGGCAAATATTTAGTCATTAGTTTTAGTCATTATTTTTATTCGATGGACATAAAACAATCTAGTGATTTTTTGTGTGTGAAGATAGAGGTATTGAGTAGTTCACCAAACTCTTTAATGAAATTATGAGGTCAAAACAGATGTCGAATGAATGGAAAAGAAGAACTTTAGTTCCAATAAATAAGAAGAAGGAGAATATACAAAATTGCACAAATTATAAAGAGATTAAGCCTACGAGTCATACTACAAAGTTAAGAGAAATAATGATTGAGAAGAGATTAAGAAAAGAGACTCAAATTATCGAGAATCAATTTGATTTTACATTGGGAAGGTCTACCATAGAAGAGATTTATCTATTACGGTGTGTGAAAGAGCAGTATCAAATGGACCAACAAGACATTCTCTTAATTTGTATTGACTTGGAGAAGGTGTATGATAAAGTGCCTAGAGAAATTTTGTGGAAAGCCCTAGAAAAGAAAAAGGTTAGGGTTGCATATATTCGAGCTATCCAAAATATGTATGAAGGGGTATCGACTTGTTTTCGAACACAGGGTGGGGAGACAAGCGATTTTCCCATAACAATTGGTTTGCATCAAGGTCCAACTCTTAGCCCATACCTTTTTTCCTTAATGTTGGATGCACTCACGAAATACATCCAAGAACTAGCACCAAGATACATGTTTTTTGCATATGATATATTCCTTCTTGGAGATTCGAAGGAGGATTTAAATGAGCGATTGGAAACTTAGAGACGAGCTTTAGAAATGCATAGTTTTTGCCTAATCAGATGTAAGACGGAGTATATGAAACGTAAGTTCAACAGAAGAATTTCTAGCCTAGAGGTGAAAGTTGGAGACCATAATATCCTTCAAGTCATACGATTTAAATATTTTGAATTTGTAATACAGAATGATGGAGAAATAGAAGGAGATGTAAACCGTTGAATTCTAGATGGTTTTATGTGATGTTAAGGTATCGTTCAAGCTGAAGGGAAAGTTTTATCGGAATGTGGTAAGACCTACGATTTTGTACGGGATAAAATGTTGGGCGGTTAAGAATCAACCCGAGAATAAAGTAAGTGTAACAAAGATGAGAATGTTGCGGCACGTGTGTGGTAAGATTCAATAGGATAAAATTAGAAATAAAAATAATATAGAGAGTGTGGGGGTAGCATCTATAGTTGAGAAGATGATGGAAAATAGACTTAGGTGGTTTGAGCATGTAGTGAGAAGACATGTTATTTATTATGTAGTAAAAATAGTAGGCCGAATAGAAAGAAGATAAACAATTCAAAAAAGAAGAAGACTTAAAAAGACTATAAGAGACGTGATTAAGAAAGATCTTGAAATTAATGATTTGAATAGAAACATAATCTTTATTAAAATATTATGGCAAAAGTTAATCTATATAACCGACCCATATAATGGGATAAGGCTTATTTGTTGTTATTATTATTAAAGAAGAAGAAAAATATATTAGTATGATTTTAAAGAAAAACATTTTTAATCTTAATACATTAAAGTTTAATTTAAGATATAAAGTTGAAAGCATTCTTAAAAGATGTTACATATTAGAAATGCTAGATAAATGTACTTATTAGTATCATGTCTTAAAAAATAGTACTGAATTTTAACAATAGTAATATTTGACTCTTAAATAAATTTAATATTAAAAAAATGGTTGTATTGTCAAAAACAGCCTTAAATAATATTAATGTAGCAATGTATGAAAAATGACTCAATGATATTTAAATATATTTAGTAGCCATTACTTTTCCCAAGTCTTTGACAAGTCTTAAAATAATGGTTGAACTGTCAATAACAGTCTTAACTTAGTAATTCTAACGTGGCAGTATATATGAAATAATGACTTAAAGGATATTTAAGTACATTTGGTAGCCATTACTTTTCTCTATTCTCTACTCTATAGCAGATTGAGAGGGAGTATTGAATTTGCAATCATAGTGGATTTGGCGTGAGAAAATTGATGAGTTGTTAGTAATACTAAGAAGAAAAAGCTTTTTCCTTACTTAACTTAATTGGCTACTACTTAAAGTAACTTTAAGTAATAATAATAATAAATTAATAATCAACACTATTTCTTCTTTTAAGAATGTTTTTGATATTATACTTTAAGCAAAATACAATAAATTACATAAAAATCAGTTTTTATCCTCGAAAAGCAAAAAAGAATTTTTATATTTTGGCATTTGTTTTGTATGGCTTTCAAAGCAATAATGTGTTAAACAATGATTAATTCATAGTTCCATTATGTCCACGCAAAATTGTACACCTTGACACCTCACAATCCCATGCATGAACCATAACTACCCTATATAAAGGGTGTTTACCAACACTCATTTTCATATCAAAGTGTTATAGAGAATTATAAACTAGAGCTAAATCTTCCTCTAAACCTTCTTCTCTCCCTTCTCACAAGGGACAATTCAGAGAGAGAGAAAGAAAGAGTTTTCATAAAATCATAACCATGTCGTCCCAACACAGTCATCTATCTTTTGCCTTTGGAGTCCTAGGCAACATTTCATCTTTTGTGTGCTTTCTGGCACCACTGTAAGTGAAAACATGAATTTTCTACAATCCAACTAGTTCTACATTTTGAAACTATAAATCATATGTATCATGCTTCTTTTTTTTTTGCAGACCAACATTCTATAGAGTTTGTAAGAAGAAATCAACAGAAGGGTTTCAATCAATCCCCTATGTGGCTGCATTATTCAGTGCAGCGCTATGGCTTTTTTATGCTTACATCAAGACAGGAGAAACTCTTCTCATCACCATCAATGCATTTGGTTGTGTGATAGAAACTATTTACCTAGCCATTTATGTCACTTACTGTCCCAAGAAAGTTAGGGTATGTAACCAACACAGTTGATATATCAGTGTCGCAATAAATTTACGAAAACTCAGTGATCAATTCATCATTACTTTTGAAATTGTTGTTATGCAGATGTCAACATTGAGGATGATTGTGTTAATGAATTTCGTCGGGTTCGGCACGATTGTCGTCTTAACTCATGTACTAGCAAAAGGAGAAGAAGGACGCGTAAAGCTTCTTGGATGGATTTGTGTAGTTTTTGCTACTAGTGTTTTTGCAGCACCTTTGAGTATTATTGTAAGTATATACGATCATAATCACATGCTAAAATTAATAACTTTCTTAATTATGATTTATGCTTATACAAGTTATACTAATCATGCATGCATGGTTTTAACTTTTAATATCATTTTGTAGAGAGTTGTTATTCGGACCAAAAGTGTAGAGTTTCTTCCTTTTCCTCTTTCGCTTCTTCTCCTGATTAGCGCGGTTATGTGGTTGTTGTATGGTCTTTCTCTCCGAGATATCTATGTTACTGTAAGTTCTCATCCTTCATTCGATTCACCTATCTATCTGTGATTAGTTATCATACTGAACCGAACTTTTTTTAGGTAGTAATTAATGTTTGTAACTAACATTTTTGTTTTTGTGTGAACAGCTTCCGAACGTTGTGGGGTTAACATTTGGAATAGTTCAGATCACACTGTATCTTATATACAGAAAGAGTACGCCAGTGAAAGATGAGAAGCTTCCTGAACACAAAGGAGATGTTGTTATCAGCAATGAAATTGAAACCGTGGTTCCGGCTACAGATGATGAGAAGAAAATTGAAGTGAGTGTTGATATAGAGATTGTGAATAAGAAGGAAGAGAAGAAAGATGAACAGCATGAAGAGAAGAAAGAGGAGCAAGTAAGTGAGGAGAAGACAGAGGTAAAGAATGAGAAAGAGAAGGTTGATGTGAGCAAAAGTGGTTGTGAAGTTTAATGAAGGGAGAATTGTTTGAGGGGTGAATCTGGGACTGTGTTGTTGTTGTTGTTGTGTGATGTTCTAATTATTACGTGTAAGATTGTAAGACGCGTATAAAGAAGAAGAGACGGTGTGGATATTGACGTCTGTCTTTGTATCTTTTATCTTTGTTTACAAGTACTACTTTTTAGTTAACTTTTTATGTGAGTTTTTCTATTGTGTAGTTCAAACTAATTATAATAAAATACATGCCCCTGTTCTAGACAAGTTTATGGAAAGAAAAACCATATTCTTATGCAAACATTCTATACTTGCATCGTATTTTATTATTCATCAATAATAAATATTGAAACATTGTAATAATAATTTGTTCACTCTTTATATATTGTTCACGGTACTGTTAAAAATAATTTGTTTTTATTTATACAAAATACTGTTCACCAGTGCATGTAAGTATTTGAGGTACAAATTTAATGAGTGTAAGGACCATTGCTTATTATGATTATGGTGTTGTATTGAATGTAAATTTTAATGTAAGTATTTGAGGTAGAAATGAGTGTAAGGACCATTGCTGATTATGATTATGGTGTTGTATTGAATTAATGTACTTTTTAGTGTTAACACATGAAACCGCATTATTTACGGTGACAGTTTTGCCGCATTCACAACGACAAGATTATTAGTTACTAGTAACTATATGCTGTTTGATTGCATGAATCATAAAAAACAGATTTAATTTTTCGAAATTATTAATTTTAAAACAGAATCGTCTTATTAAAATCATACAGCTAGATACAAATGAATGTGTGAATGCAGGTGATTTGATTACAACAAATCAGATTTCGTCAATACATGGACAAATAAATAACACCTTTCGAATTTTTTGATGAAAAAGTTATTACATCTTTAATGAATATTTCTTCAAGTTTGGTTATGGAATACAACCAAACACTTCTGAAAATTTTTAGTGATGAAAACAGGGCATCTGCTATAAATGATTCTTCAAACTTGACGATGGATTACAACCAAGCAGGGAGGAAGGATCCTGAAATTTCAATAAATGAGTCAAAACTAATTATTAAAAGTATTTATAAAAAATATATAAATATATAAAAGATAAATAGAGTACTAATTAATAATTATGTAGATCGGTCCCTGCAACCAAGTACCTCTAAAAAAATTAATGATAAAAACTTAGCAATTTTCGCGACTCCTTTTATAGTTTGGTGATTGATTACAACAGTAATTTTTGAATTTTTTAATGATGAAAAATGTGTGACTATTACCTTTAAATATGAGTGATTTATTTTTCGATGAAGATCATAGAAGAAAAAAAAATGATAAAGAAAGCGCTAAAGTTTTCTTTATGCAAAAGATTATTTATTGACGTCCTACTTTCTTGACCACCCTTGCTGAAATTTCCTAAATGTTCTTTACTTCGAAAATGTATCTCCGAAGTTAAAAAAAGAGTGATTTCGGAGATGTATTTCCGAAATCACATTTTTTTACGTAAAAAAATTACTTTGGAAATACATTACCGAAAATTGCATTTCGGAAATGCATTTCCGAAAAAATGCACGTTTTGCTATTTAAACAAAACAGCATCCCCTCATTTTCATTTACTCTAAATCTTTCAAACACCCCAAATTTCTTCTCAAGCATTTGCCCAAAGGAAACTTCAAAGACCATTAAAGGTTACTCCAAAGGCTCATACAACACCTCTAAAGCACCTCCAACAATACCTCAAATTTGTAAGTTTTCCAAACTTTCAATTTAGAATTGAAATTGATATTAGGGGTGTTATAAATTAGTATAATGTAGTACATTTAGGTTATTATATGTCACTGGATATATTTAGATAGGAAAAATGGAATTTTTATGCACTTGGGGCAAGGTTTTGAAATTCTTGAAAAATGGTGTCGCTGGGGGGTTTCAGAAGTGCATTTCCGAAAACACCTCCTTCACCAGTTTCGAAAATGTACTTCCGAAATATACCCAAAAATGTTATTTTTTTATTTTCTTGTTTGTTTCGCATTCTTATGGAATTTAATTTTTTCAGGAAAATGGCAGGCAACCCCGCACGACTTAGACAGGGCAGAGACTTTGACAGCGTCGGCTAGACACGAGCGGGCGTCACAGTTGGCAGGGACGCAGGGACGGGGTAGAGTACGAGTACCCGTCCAGATGGATGAGGATGGTTCCTCATCTGGATCGAGGAGTCGGCTGACTCAGGTTTCTTCTTCCCGGCAGGAGGAGGTACGGGAGGAGGAGATGAGATACCAGGAGGATGAGGAGATACCTGATGCTGACCTTCCGCACGGGGAGGAGGAGGATGGCTTCCCGGGGGTCCTAGGGACACTTCGGTGCTGATTTCCTACCACGAGCTCGTCGCTCGACGTGTCTGGGAGGGAGAGGTTTTTTTTAATTTAACTGACTTTATTATTTCTCTGTTTTTTATTTAGCTTTTTATTTCACATTTTCTTCACGGTCTAATTAACAATCTTTTTGTTTTTGTTTTTGTTGTAACTGGAAAGGGCGACGCTAAAAATGGTGAACCACGCGTGGAAGATTTTTGATCGGTTTAAACCAGAGGCGCAGTGGTTTAATGATGTGGTGACTGCTTCCGGGCTCGGTGGGTTGTGCATGATCGGGTATACCACTATCAGCCACGACATGCAGGGGGCTTTCATGGAGCGGTGGCATAGGGAGACGACTTCTTTCCACTTACCGGTTGGGGAGTTGACGATCGCCTTGCACGATGTTCACTGTATGCTCCACCTGCCGATCAGAGGGAGACTTTTGCACCATTCCCGGATACAGAGGGTTGAGGCGATCAAGTGGATGGTCGACTATTTGGGTATGGACCCACACATGGATGATTTCGAGTTTAGGATGACGAATGGGGCCCATATCCGGTTCTCCAGCTTGAGAGAGATGTATGAGAACCACTTGGTGGCGGCGGCCGAGTCCAAGCATGAGGGGGACGAGCTTTTTACGGAGTTTCACCGTGACTGAGCTCTCCGTTTCTGGTTCATGTTTTTTATAGGCACTACATTCTTTGTGGATAAGAGTGCAACCTACGTGGACGTGACTTATCTCCGCTACTTCATGGACCTGACTACCATTCACCAGTGGAACTAGGGGTCAGCTATTTTGGTATACCTATATCAGAAGTTGAATGAAGTCTCCAACTAGAGGATCAGGCAGTTGACTAGATCTTCCACACTCCTGGCGGTACGTTTCTTTTTAATTATTTCACATTTATTTATGGTTTGTATTTATTTTTAACATGTTATCGTATTTGTGTTTCAAGGCTGGATCATCTCTTATTTCCCCCGCATCCACGGCTTCGCCATTGATGTTGCATACGATGACGCTTTGCCCAGGGCCGCGCGATATGTTCTCCAAAGGGGGAACAACGCAGTGGGACCATATCGCGGGTACCTCGACCGCACAGCTCACGATGACATTCGTTGGACGCCATTCAGTGACTACACTACTGTTGTCCCATTTGACTGCATCGCGTTATACTCTGGCTGGTTGGCATGCGGGGCCAACACCATGGTGAGGTATCTGCCGGAGCGGTGCATGCGGTAGTTTGGACATGTGCAGATGATACCGAGGTCACCGAGTGGAGCTCACTGCCATATTTGAGGACTGGGCCATCATTTGGACCCAGAGGAGTATCGGCGTATGCAGGCCACCCAGGAGTGGCAATGTGTAGAGGGGTACGTGACATGGTTCTATCGGGTGTCACATCCTCTGATGTCACCCGACGCTCCTAGAGCTCTTAGGCCAGCATATGAGGAGATCTTGGAGAACCAGCAGACCGAGGATGACCATGCCACTGATCTTCTGCCGATATGCCAACGGATAGAGATGCTTGGGCGGGACACATTGGACCGAGGTATCATTGCGAACGACGGTCCAGAGGCGGTTGCAGTCGTGGAGAGGATGGTCGGTGATGCAGGCGGCGCGGCGGAATATACTAGGCAGAGGAGGTCCTAGGGCGTTAGGGTTAGGCATACCCAGTAGGGGGTTCCGGTTTATTTTTCTTTGACTTTATTGTATTCGGCTTGTATTTATTGATATTTACGTACATTTTCGTACACTATTAGTTGTATATATAATATTAGTATTTTATGCTAATATATCACTCATTTTATTCGGGTTATATTTTATTTATATCAAGCACTATTTACTGCAAGCGTTGTCGTTTAATTAAAAATACGGGACTAAATGTTGTTTAGAAAAACAAAAAAAAAAAAGAACAATTTTTGCATATTTCGGAGATGTATCTCCGAAATCACCCAAAATGTGAAAAATGTGATTTCGGAAATGCATCTCCCCATAGGAGGGTCTACGAAAAAATTCTCGCTAGAGATATTTTTGGGTTTTCGCTGGAGATGCTCCCCATAGGAGGGTCTACGAAAAAATTCTCTTATATTAATACAATTGGTGTTAGAATGGTTTATTATCCAAACCTTAATATTCTCACGAATTGCTTGTTGGGCCAATCCAATTATTTTTGACATTTTTTTTTGACAATTTTTTTTATCAGTGAAAAACACCCAAGGAAACTCTAAAATACCTTCGAGATATGCATATCCGAAAGTATCAAAAAACTTTAAAATTTTAGTTAACTCACATATGTATATTCGAATACACCCTAACAGAAATTTGGGATATTGGTTAATTCGGAAATGCATATCTGAATTAACCAAAATCCTAATTTTTTTTTAGGCTTAATTGCAATTTTGGTCCCTCTATTATCCATTTTTTTGAGTTTTGGTCCCTCTATTTTAAAATCCGGAATTTTAGTCCCTTTATTTTAGTTTTTTGAGGATTTTGGTCCCCTTGCAAATTCGAAGGCAATTTTTAATAAAATGGAACTCACATTGATTACATGTTCAACATAAATCTTAAATAAAATTAGTTTTTTGAACATTTCAATGCTGAACTGACACGGACACATCATCAATGTGAAGGTCATTTCATTTAAAATTGCCTTTGAATTTGCAGGGGGACCAAAATCCTCAAAAAACTAAAACATAAGGACTAAAATTCCGGATTTTAAAATAGGGGGACCAAAACCCAAAAAAATGGATAATAGGGGGACTAAAATTGCAATTAAGCCTTTTTTTTATTTTATATTAAAGAAAATTTTATATATAATATAATTAAATTGAGTTATTATTAATAACAAATAACTTACAAATTAATATAAATTTTAATTTATAAATAAAGAATAAAGAGATTAAATAAAATTTTAATTTTGTAATAATTTATTTGTCAAATTATAAAAATAATGTGTTGATTTAAATATTTATTCCTTAAATTATATATATTTTTAATTAATTTTATAAATTTAAATTTTTTACGTTGTAATTATTATTTAAAATTGTTGTCATAATATATCCTATTTTTGTCTATTTTAATTAAATAGTTTCTATTTAAAAGTTGAGGAATTAATAACTTACTTAAAACATTTATTAAGAAAATAAATAGAAAAATTGTATTTAGAAATAATTTATTAATTTTTAAAAATTTATAAATTATTGTTTTTAATGTAAAATTTTCTTTTTGAAAAAGGCAATATTTTATATCTAATTTTTCAAAGATAGTATATATTATTATCTAAAATCTAGAATAACCAAATAATTTATTTTCTCAATAATTTTCTTTAATTAATTATAAATTTTAATTCTTTAAAAAAAAAATTTAATTAATTTTATATATAAATAATGTATTGATTTAAATATGTATTAGGCTAATAAAAAGTTTTCGAAAAATGAGGATACTTTATTCAAAACCAAAAACAGTTATAGCGAGGTGATCCGAAGATCCAGCCGCTTACGAACAAAACAACTATGAAACTAAAGCAATTATTATTATATCTAGATTATAATAGTATATATTTAATAATATTTTTTTATTAATATAATTTATTATACTATTAATTTTATTGATTCACGTTGATTTTAACTTTTTTAATAAATTGAATTATTTCGGATATGCATATCTGAAATATTCAAACACCAAAAATTAGAATATTTTGGATATGCATCTCCAAAGACACATCTTTCCCAGAAAAAAATGTTGATTTTGGATATGCATATCTGAAGTCCCCTTTTTTCAATAAAACAAAGGTGTCTTCAAATATGCATATCCGAAATCATCATTTTTTTAGAAAAAAGTGTCTTCGAAAATATACATCCGAAATATAGGGGTATTTTAGAGTTTTCATCGCGAGTCTGTAAATATGTACATGGGTGCATAGAGAAATTGTCTTATTTTTTTGGAATTTCTTATAGCACCTTATATATACAAGAAATATCCTATGCAATTCCCAAAAAGATGCTCAGTTTTCGGAGATACATCTTCGGACGTACAATTTTTTTGTGAACGTGAGTTTATTTCGGAGATGCATTTCCGAAATTAATGCAGACAATTTCATAATTTATTTTTCAATGATTCTCATATACACTACCAAAGGTAAAACGTCAGAATATTTTCGAATTATTCGACCATAATAACAATATGAATACAACGACATATATATATATATATATATATATATATATATATATATATATATATATATATATATATATATATATATATATATATATATATAATAGTCAAGACTACAAAATGTATCAAGAGTTACACCAGAGCCGATAACAAATACAATCTAAATTATATCAAGTGTACAAATGTTAAGACTATTATGTATGTCGGACTATGATTCGGCCCCACACTTTCCTCGCGTTCATACGTTGTCTCATGTACTGCAGATCCTCACGAGCCTCTACCATCATGGCATCTATAACACTTCTCGCCTCAGAGCTATCATGAAAGAGTCCTACATTTATACCTATTTGCCCAATGTCTATGATACGGCGACGGCTAGGCAAGACATCACGAGCATGATTGGCCTTAGAATCTCCTGATGGGCTAGCCTAGGTGGGTCTCCTAGAGCATTTTGTACCAAATATGGATGAGACACCTAGAACAACCATCGGATGTAATTGTCCACGTAGCTCCAGTCGTTCGATGTTATGGTACATTGTGCCTTATTTGATACCAGATGATTTTCATAATCATCAAACGTTACATCTAGAGGAGCAGACATAACAAGATGCCTGGGACAATAGTTCATGTAGCCGAACTCGCGTATGACACAATCGGGCACATGAGGAGCCATCTCACGTGACCCATAATCCAACCAAGGGCAGCTCTTGTTAACTAAGGGCAACCTGTAGGATTTCAACCCCAGGAACCCACTCCACAAAGGAAAGACAAAGAATGTATAGGACAATATAATCTTAGACCAGTGATGGTACAAAAGGAATCAAGATGCTAACTATGTACTAAGAAATGTCAACCGGAATAATCAAGGAGGCACAACAATATTGCAAGTGTGGTCAAACAAGTTTTAGCCTAAAGCGGTCTTAATATTGGCCTTCACAGGCCTAACTATATCTCCCCTTTACCTGAATACATTCGACATACAGAATTACCCTGGGGATAGAAAGTCCCTGAATTTACCAAATTCGATGGTGACACCAACGAGTCAATTGTCGAACATAGAGCCAGGTTCCAAACTGAGGCTGGCGACATTGTCAACAACGAATATTTGAAAATGAAATATTTCCCTAGTTATTTTACTAAGAACGCCTTTACCGGGTTCACAACTCTCACCCTCACTCGATACAAACTTGGAGTCAATTGGAAAGAGTTTTTCATGAGCATCTGTAGACAAACAGAATAAAACCATATTTGAATAATCTAGACTGTAGTTATGCAGACATAAATTACAGAATAATCACTCATCATTCAAACACAAGTTAAGACCAATGTCTTGACATCATCAGCTAACAGAATAAATATTTACCAAACAGAAAAGCATGCAAAATACAATTGCAAAATGGTAAATAACAAAGATAATTGTTAACCCGGGTTGGTGCAACATCACCTACTATGGGGGCTACAACGCCAAGAAGGAAATCCAATATTAGAAGTATTAGTTCAAAGCCTAAACAGTCTCAATTTACAACTTATCTCCTAATCCCTACCCAGTGCAACTTCTACCTAGAAATCAACATCTAGATATGAGAAATTGAAATCTCACCTCCAATCATTGCAGTGATAAACAAACAGTCCAAATCCCGATTACTGTTTCAAAACAAGTCACAATCCTAGGGACAAAACTTATCACAACCTAGTGACAAAGGAAGATCACACTTCCAATACAATATAGTTAGTCCTGCTTCACAGCTTTAACTAAGAACAATACTTGATCTTGCTTAAAAGCTTCAATCAAGAACAATACTCAACTCAATGCTTTAAAGCTTTAAGAGTGAGAACAACAACTTGACAAAATGTCAAGCAACAAACAGTCTACCACACATTATCAAAAGATACGTGGGTGACTCATACACATAAGAGACTCTCAAAACTTTAGGCCTAAGAGTTCCCCTAAATTTACAATTGTGAAAGTTCTTTTTCATCAAGTCTAGGAATCTCTTTAATTACTCTTCAGCAGTCCATGGGCTTCGTAACCTTTTTCCAAATGTTATTTGATCCACAAGCTGAGAGCCATAGCAAATATGCAGGGAGATCTTTTTGAATCTTGGAACAAATCTTCAAGTTTCTTAAATTTCTCAATCATCCAATTTAAAAACTTTAATTTTGTTGGAGATTTGATTATATAGTTCCAGATTAAATCTTCTTGACCTGTGAATATTATTGAGATATATCTAAAAGAAATATCACAAAATTAAATTAAATCTGTCAAGATTTAAAACAGTATGTACTGATGTTCTGGTTTAGAATGTCATGACAACTTTTAAAACATATGTCTTCACTATAAGCTCAAACTCTGTTGTACTAGTATGATCAAGATGTTACGACATCTTGCTCAACATTTGTAATGAACCATGTTTTAGCAAAATTGTCGCCAACCTTAAAAATATGGAACTAACGGAAAGGGTTTGAGCTTGGAAGTTAGAAAAGTAGGAAGAAGAAGAATTGGAAAAGAAGTATTTATATGGTTAAGAAAAGACGTTTTAGTTTCTTCAGATAGTTAGCGCCAAGTCTTAGGGTACGTGTGAACGTTAGGTGAGTGGAGTCAAACCATATGATTTTATGGGCAAATTTGTCATAGGAAGTTGGAGCTAGTGAGTAGGGTAGTGTTAGTTGCACATCTCTAAAATGACGGTCGATGGGAATTCCATGATGACATCATCGCACTACATCAAATAGTGCGAAAGAAGAGTCGAAAATGTCTTTACCTCCCTCCAGTCGCAAGATACATTTTGGGAGGAAATTAGTTAGCTAGGATTTACATCAAAGCCTCAAAATCCAGCTTAACATAAAAGTCTAGAAAATTTGTGTCGAAAGCTTGGAGCATGGTTGACGCACATGCCAGGCGTATTTCGACATGCAAGGCAATTGAGTTGATCAGCAATTGGAGGGAACAAACGTGGTTGAATAACCACTTAGTGGCCTATCTGTATTAGAAGGACGCGTGGAAGTTGTTTTCAAAGAAAGACATGCGTTGCAAAACGTGGCCCTTAGTGGAGAAAGTCCGCCCTTTACAGTTATTTGTATTTTGAGTATAAATAGTAGTTCCAATAAGAGAATGAGGTGTGTCAAATTTACTACAAAACTCACTTAAATTTAGAGAACAAACGCGGAGAGAAATAAGTTCCAAGAGTGCGATGTACGTTTGGTCACCACTTTTCGTTTATGCAAATCTTTAAGTTCAAGTTTTCTTTACATTTCTGCGTTCTTCATAGTCAAACTCTATCCTTTCTCCAGTTTCATTTTCACTTAACTTACTTTGTTATTCTTAACGAAGTTTCGGTCATAGTCGAAATCACTTACATTCTCACTATTTACGCATTATTTAGAAAACATTCACACACATTATCGTGAGAATCCCTAGTCGGTCTCGTCTGTAACACCCCTTTCTAATACCCCAAATATCTACTATCTAACATATATTAAGAGATTGGCCAAACTCCCTAAATTGCCCTTTCCTAAAAAATAATTAACACTACAAAATGGACATTTTGGTAACTAACAAAAGAACCCTTCACCTTTTTATCTTTTGTACCAAGTGTTCCACTCTCATTGGTCCACCAACTTTCTACAACATAATACACTACCTCATTTTTCCTCTCCTTATAAAGTACAATTTCAATTGAAAATATAATATAGTTGCATATTTATGATTATTATTCATTTATAATTGAATCATTCATTTTAAATGTATATATTTTTAAATAAATTTTATACAATATTAAATAAATTAACATGATATTAGGCTGTAGTTTACGGGTCACTATCAACATAATACATATTTTATTTATTTTTTCAAATATTTAAATTCTTTTTTATTCTTTTTCCGTTTCATGGATCAATTTTTTCTTTGCTTAATTATTTAATAATTAAGTAATTCATTTTAAATTTATTTGTATAATGTATTTTTTTTTTAATTTTAAAAACATAATACACTACCTCATTCTCTTTCTCTTTATAAAGTACATATTTCAATTGAAAATATAATATAGTTGCATATTTATGATTATTATTCATTTATAATTGAATCATTCATTTTAAATTTACATGTTTTTAAATATATTTTATACAATATTAAATAAAATTACATGATATTATGTTGTAGTTTACGGGTCACTATAAACATAATACATATTTTATTTATTTTTTCAAATATTAAAATTCTTTTTATTCTCTTTCCGTCTTATGGGTCAATTCTTTTCTTTGTATAATTATTTAATAATTAAGTAATTCATTTTAGATTTATTTGTATAATGTATTTTTTTAATTTTAATAACATGAAAAATGTATTTATCTCACGGGTCACTAACAGGACAAGATTTATTTTAGTTTAATCAATCATTATTTCAATTCAAGAGACAAAATCTTTATTTTTAAATATTAATTTTTTCTCCATCTGATAATTATATTTTTTTCTTCTTTGTGTATGATTATTTTGTATTTGGTACTATCTAAGTGATATTACATTAAGACTCGTTCATGTGTTATCACATTAACAAATATTTTGTTGTTATTTTTTTTATTTTATAATTATTATTTGAAGATTCTAAATTACTACATATTGTTTTAGTTATTTACACAATATCATAATTAAATTATCCATCCTCAAAATATATGTGGTTGAAATTGCAAAGCATTGTGAAATTGACTATGAAAATATTATTAATAAAACTTTTTTCTAATGTTTAATTTTCATTTTATATATACAATTTGGTCAAACTTTTTTACTTCACATTTTTTCGTATCATTCAAAAAATACTACACCATAAATAATGCACCCGTGCGACAGTACGGGTCTCTGACTAGTTTAAACATATAATCAGAGTAAATAAGTATGCCTATAAACAAAGGGCGTCACATCGATATTTCCAAAAACTAAAAGGTTTCAAAAACTAACATCATTCATCATCAAATATACAATTACACCTAGTCATCAAGGTAACATATTTGACTTGTCATAATTCATCAAGCATATGCATTCAAAGCGGAAATAATAAATACTCATGTATTTCATAAATGATCATGTCCCATACCATAATCATATATCAATAATATCCAAAAGATAATATAACGTCATATCCAAGAAATTCGGCATTAGGGCCTCTCAACAACAAATAACAAAACATACATGTTCACAGGATAATAGCATAATACATATCCAAAATAAAACATGAGTTCAATACTACTAATTGATCGCGACTTTGCGTGTCTATTAGTCGGGATAACTGCAAGTGCACAGTCGTGTCGTGTAGTTTTAAAAGATATCGAATCCACAGGGACTATAAATCCACCTACCGTTATCTAAAGTTACTATGTAAAGTTAAGGCTAATTATATTTGGGTTTTTTATAAATGGGGAAACTAAAATCTTAAATCTAGGTAAAATATAATAACAAACAGATATCAGTATGTATTTCATCTAACTTAGGTGATCCGAAGTTCCATTGGTCAGATTCTAATTAAATCAAAGATCTTTACTAACTATGTTATTTAAAAGTCCTCCTCTCAAACTCTCGCTCTATTGATTCAGACTACGATCCTAACTCTTAATGTACGCTTTCGCCATCCCACCAGATTTAGAAACGCTTTTTGAAAACAATATAGTTAATAAAATGCTTGTTTTATGAAGTCGTTATCTATTTAAATCTCCTAATCTCAAACTCTCGCTCTGTTGACTCGGAACATGCTAATATCCCTAACGTACGCTTTCGCCATCCCGCGCGGGTGTAAAAACACTTTTTGAAAATAAATAAGTTCTAATTAGTTTTAATACGCTTTCGCCATCCTTAAAACTAATGTCCTATGTCTACTATCCAGTTAAAGATCTCAAACTTTCGCTCTATTGATTTTAACCTTTGACCGTCTTAACCCCTCAAACTTTCGCTCTATTGGTTTTAAGACTTACTAATTAAATTAAACATACAAACCAAAAACAAGTGACATTTAATAAAACATAATTAAGCCAATTTATTTCGGATCCCTGCGGTTAAATTACTTTACATACCGACATCTAAATAAATTAGCCAGACATATTAATATGGTTAAACATGCATAAATAAATTCGGTTCATAATATTAGGCATATTAATTGGCATATAATATATCATGCAATAAATATAAATAAAGGCGGTAAATAATAAACCTGAATAATATAAATCTGAAATAAAACTTGAATCTTGGAGTACTTGAACTTCCACCGCAGGTTGGTTGGATTGTTCTTGAGAAATTATTCGGCGTAAATTAAACAAGGAAATAAAAACTGAATCTAACGTAAGGTTAGATCCGTTAAAGGTTCACAATAATTTCCAGTGTAGAAATTATTGTGAGAAAAGATGAACAAGAATTAAAAACAATTACTGGAAGAGTAAAATGCTGGAATGAAAATAATACTGAAAGCTATGGCTTGGACTAAGCATGGTCCAACCCCTTTTACGTGAATATTTGGTTCTTTATATAGTGCTCTTTGTGGTAACTGCTTATTCTAGCTGGTCCCCTTTTTTCTCCTAAAATGTAGCATATTAATTGACTCTGCAGAAGTACGTTGCGGCGTTCAATTCTCCAATTTCAAAACAAACTTGAGACGTGCGTCTCAAGTGGACCTAGTGGAAGAAGACGGGCGTCTCCTGAGGAGACGTGGCCCCCTAATATGTAGGAGACGGACGTCTCCATGTTTAACCAATATATATATATATATATATATATATATATATATATATATATATATATATATATATATATATTAATGTGACATGGGGCCCACGTTCTTATATATATATATATATTATTTTCATTTCTTCATTTTTTTTGGTTTTAAGCTCGATTCTTCTCCATTTTTGCGACTTTCTTCATACATGCCTTGTAAATGATAAAAACCTGAAAACATAGAAAATACCGGCATAATACCGTAATAATGCAACATAATTAAGATAAAATAGGGAAATAATATATGTAAATCAAGCCAAATATGTGATACATTTTCGCGTTATCAAATACCCCCACACTTAAACCATTGCTTGTCCTCAAGCAATCAACCACACGGTAAAAGAAAATGATTAAGCAGGATTCGAAACAAGGGCATGACACGACTCCTAATCATATTTATGTTAGGCAAATGTTACATCGATGGGAAATAGATATCAACACCAAGGATACCGTAACGACACAATGTTCAAAAACTCCCTCCTTATACAAACCAATTCGAATTATGTCATTATAACTCAACCTGTATCTCTCGTTTTCTTTTCACTCTTTTCATTCAAGCGCAATCACATTAAGCCCGTTATCCGTACACGCACATAGTAGGGAAATCGGTTAGCGAACATGATCCTTTTTTTTTCTTTAGCACGGGGTTCTGATTTTTTAAATGGCGAAGCCCCATCTTTTCCAACTGCGGTTGCGGGGGATCGGACCGTAGTCCACCCTACCAAGCCCAGTACCAGTGACCTCTAGGCCAACCAACAGCGGGTGCTAATTATTAAATCCTTATTGGCTTAACAACCGTTGGGCTAAATGACCGGGTGAGGGTCACCTAACTTAAAAGGCTATTCTTCAATTAAATCATTTAAAAACAGGATCATTCACTTATATTCATCGACTCCCTACGTAGTTTGTGCTTAAGATGGTGCTGACTGCTAATATAAACTACTTAAGAGCTACTTTGAAAACTTGAGCCTAAGGTCTCGACATAATGGGCATCCAAATTGATATCACATAATGAGGAGGTTTAGGGTGTCAGGACGGTATCGATGTTGTTGAAACATCTCCAAGTCTTTCTAACAATGCCTAAAGTGTGACAACTTCTATACTTTCAGAGTGTGTATGCCATGCGTCAAAATTCAAATTTTTGTTGGAGGTTAAAATTTTCAAATTTTGGGGAAATTCGATAACAACTGAAAATCATATATATAGACTTGACAACATAACTAGAAAACAATAAAGCAACAAATGAAAACGGTAAAGCTTCTCCCCCACACTTAAACCAAACATTGTCCTCAATGTTTCGATCCAAGTTGGAGAAGAAAAGACAGAACCTATATGGATGCTACCGGCGGGCTATCACGACCAAATCCGCTCCGCGTCCAGGGGAAATACCTTCTCCTATCATACTCATCAATTGTGTCACCACCAGCAGCAACACTCGTAGGAATGTGCGTGGAGACTCATTCATCTTTGAGATGATCGTCTATAGATTTTTCGCCTAGATATGGCCGAGACGTGACAGGCGATCCATATCTTTATTATCTGCAAGTTCAAACGATAAAAGGAAAATATTAAACTGAAAACTCGTGGGTTGCCTCCCACGCAGCGCTTTGTTTAATGTCGATAGCTCGACGGTTTAAGAGTGCAAGCACTCAAGGTGGTTCTCTCGAGAATGACTCCTTGGTTGAACTTTTAGTAATCCTCGTTTTCCATGTCCACTTATCAAGCCATCTCACATATCCCTCACCTTTTCTTTTCTTTCTTCTATGGGGTGGTTCATTCTTTTGAAATCGTGGTGGCGGTTCTGGATCGATCCTAAGTATCAGCTTTTCAAGTTCGGGCTTAGTGATATTATCCACCACCTCAAAGGCTAACCTTACCCTCTTATCACTAACGATATCCTTAGTTTCATGGTCGTCTAAATTTCTCTTTTTATGCAAGACTTCAAATAAGGGCGCATTAGTGTGGATATTTTCCAATATCTTCACATACATTGTGGATTTGGAGTCTACCTTAGCTTCCACAAAACTTTGCGGGAAAGAAATCGGTGGGGTATAGGGAAGAGGAATAACAATAGGTGTTTCCCTCTCTACCTCTTCTATAACCTCCCTTTCAGATGGTGTTGGTGGATTTTTATCAATCTCCACTCTTTTCTCACTAGAAATCTCTTCAACCACATTATCACTCTCCTCAATCTCATAATCACCTTCCTCAATCTCATTATCACTCTCCTCAGGAATTTCAATATGTTTTTCACTAATGGTTATGTCAATATACTCCTCAAGTAAGTCTCCTAGTGGCTTTTGTTCAAGTTGAGCGATTTGAGTCTCTAATGCCATGTTGTGAGTCGCGAGGGACTCAACCATAGTGGTCAATTGCCTAAGGGTTTCATTGTTTTGAAGACTTTGTTTGACAAACTCTTGGTTTTGGACGGTTTGTGTCTCTACAAAGTTCTCCATCATGGCTTCTAATCTAGAGTGAGTTAGCGTCTCGTCGGGATCCTCCACTGATGTTTCGAAGTTTAAATTATGGGATTCTTGAGGTTCTTCAAAGGGAGTTAGTGTTGCATTTTGTGTTTCCTCAAGGTGCTTCGTCATCATAGATTCTATCCTAGAGAGAGTTTGTGCTTCAATGAATTCCTCCATTAAGATTTCGAGGTTGGATTTATGATAATCTTGCGACTCCTCAAAATGTTGGGCGTGGTGATCGTAAAGGAAATTTGGTTGATGATAAGTTGGCGTTGCATTGAAATCCTCTATTAATGCTTCGGGGTTAGAATTATAGGATTCTTGTGGTTCCTCGAAATATTGGTTGTGGTGATCGTAGAGGAAATTCGGTTGAGGATAGGTCTGGTTGGAATTATAAAATTCTTGTGTCTCCTCAAAATTTTGGGATTGTTGATTGTAGAGGGAATTCGGTTGAGGATAAGCTAGTGTCGAATTGTAATCCCCAATTAATGTTTCGAGGTTTGGATTGTAGGTTTCTTGTGGTTCCTCGAAATGTTGAGATTGGGAGTTGCAGAGGTAATTTGGGTGAGAATGAATTGGTGGCGCAGCATTGAAATTCTCCAATAGTATTTCGAGATCGGATTTATAGGATCCAGGTGATTCCTCGAAATACTGGGAGTAAGGGTTATAGAAAAAGTTTGGGTGATACATAGTAGTAAATGAAAAGAAAGAAAGAAAAAAATGCCTTAGTCTCTACGGTGTAACAGCGAGTTACGATATCGACTTGAATATTCCCCGGCAACGGCGCCAAAAACTTGATCGCGACTTTGCGTGTCTATTAGTCGGGATAACTGCAAGTGCACAGTCGTGTCGTGTAGTTTTAAAAGATATCGAATCCACAGGGACTATAAATCCACCTACCGTTATCTAAAGTTACTATGTAAAGCTAAGGCTAATGATATTTGGGTTTTTTATAAATGGGGAAACTAAAATCTTAAATCTAGGTAAAATATAATAACAAACAGATATCAGTATGTATTTCATCTAACTTAGGTGATCCGAAGTTCCATTGGCCAGATTCTAATTAAATCAAAGATCTTTACTAACTATGTTATTTAAAAGTCCTCCTCTCAAACTCTCGCTCTATTGATTCAGACTACGATCCTAACTCTTAATGTACGCTTTCGCCATCCCACCAGATTTAGAAACGCTTTTTGAAAACAATATAGTTAATGAAATGCTTGTTTTATGAAGTCGTTATCTATTTAAATCTCCTAATCTCAAACTCTCGCTCTGTTGACTCGGAACATGCTAATATCCCTAACGTACGCTTTCGCCATCCCGCGCGGGTGTAAAAACACTTTTTGAAAATAAATAAGTTCTAATTAGTTTTAATACGCTTTCGCCATCCTTAAAACTAATGTCCTATGTCTACTATCCAGTTAAAGATCTCAAACTTTCGCTCTATTGATTTTAACCTTTGACCGTCTTAACCCCTCAAACTTTCGCTTTATTGGTTTTAAGACTTACTAATTAAATTAAACGTACAAACCAAAAACAAGTGACATTTAATAAAACATAATTAAGCCAATTTATTTCGGATCCCTACGGTTAAATTACTTTACATACCGACATCTAAATAAATTAGCCAGACATATTAATATGGTTAAACATGCATAAATAAATTCGGTTCATAATATTAGGCATATTAATTGGCATATAATATATCATGCAATAAATATAAATAAAGGCGGTAAATAATAAACCTGAATAATATAAATCTGAAATAAAACTTGAATCTTGGAGTACTTGAACTTCCACCACAGGTTGGTTGGATTGTTCTTGAGAAATTATTCGGCGTAAATTAAACAAGGAAATAAAAACTGAATCTAACGTAAGGTTAGATCCGTTAAAGGTTCACAATAATTTCCGGTGTAGAAATTATTGTGAGAAAAGATGAACAAGAATTAAAAACAATTACTGGAAGAGTAAAATGCTGGAATGAAAATAATACTGAAAGCTATGGCTGGGACTAAGCATGGTCCAACCCCTTTTACGTGAATATTTGGTTCTTTATATAGTGCTCTTTGTGGTAACTGCTTATTCTAGCTGGTCCCCTTTTTTCTCCTAAAATGTAGCATATTAATTGACTCTGCAGAAGTACGTTGCGGCGTTCAATTCTCCAATTTCAAAACAGACTTGAGACGTGCGTCTCAAGTGGACCTAGTGGAAGAAGACGGGCGTCTCCTGAGGAGACGTGGCCCCCTAATATGTAGGAGACGGACGTCTCCATGTTTAACCAATATATATATATATATATATATATATATATATATATATATATATATATATATATATATATAAGTGACCTCACGTCACTATATATGTGTCACATTATATATATATATATTTAATATATATATTAATGTGACATGGGGCCCACGTTCTTATATATATATATATTATTTTTATTTCTTCATTTTTTTTGGTTTTAAGCTCGATTCTTCTCCATTTTTGCGACTTTCTTCATACATGCCTTGTAAATGATAAAAACCTGAAAACATAGAAAATACCGGCATAATACCGTAATAATGCAACATAATTAAGATAAAATAGGGAAATAATATATGTAAATCAAGCCAAATATGTGATACATTTTCGCGTTATCACTAATCCCAACCCAGTGTTACATGACCAGAGCATTGACTCACTACCTAATCACCAAACAAAACTCGGACACTCTCCGGCTAAACCTCGCACGAGCTACTAAGCGTTAGAACCTGCACGTTACCAACAAAGGACAACATTCAAACAGAAGGGTGAGAATTCAAATTATTATGAAGAAAGTATACTAAAGTACAATGATTTAACTAACAATCTTAGGAATTCAACACATTTTGCATAACCATGTAAATAGAATTATCCAATATTTTTCACATGTTCAAGTATACAACAAAGCTCAATGGATATAATGTTCACAAGAATCCATACTATTATTCCAAATATACACACAAACCATCATTATCACATATTCACATTTATCACCAAATCATGTATCAAAACATCAACAAAATCAATTATCACATCTCATACACACATAACAATCACATAAATGCATATATTCAAACATCACATAACACCAATGTGAATCAATGCAAGACATGTGACTCTAGGCATGTGGTACCGAATTGTGAACCTAACGTTTCATCTCTTTCCGATTCAATATCTAGAATCCAAGCCACACTTCCGATTCGGACAAGACCAAAGCCCATCAAACGTAAACATATAGCTTACCGCTTCTATATCCATCTCAAGGATCAAGCCATCACTTCTATTTCAAAGCAAACCACCTCTATCTCAAGGAAAATTATGTTATAAATGTATGTACAATTATCAGCAACATATATGCAATTAAGATTATCTCTACCATATTAACATTTCGCATATCACAATAATTCAACTATATGAATTATCCACCAATCGTACATATACACATTCATAACAAATATACTATTCATATATATAAGCCAATTATCAAATACGAACATAAATTCCAATTAACACTAGTAACCATATTATCTCATGTTAATTCACATTTGCCAATATATATGAATACACACTTTCACAATCAATCAACTAATTGCTAGGATTCATGTCATACGGCTACCCACAAGAACATTCTCAAAACAACATCGTTGGCATAGCAATATATTATTCTCAACATAAATATTCAAACCAAAAACACAATTACGGTCACATTCTCAAAATACCATAAATTACTGATAAACCGAATAATTGATCCAAGTCCAAGTATATTCCAATCAAATAGACTCATTTCAATTAATTCAACTATCAATTTAGTCAACCATTTAATATCACACTATATTAATTTCAATTCATTATTTCATTTTCGATTCTAGTATACTACTGTAATATGGCATTTTGTTATATACTGCTTCACAACTTATTTATCCTACTGTTTCCATTATATTTCATCTCATACCATTATATATGTTTCTTAAGTAACAATAGCAGACATGAAAAGAAAACAATGGAACATAGACACGAAATAGTAACTAAAACAAAAGCATAGAAGATAAAACGAAAATGGCATAAACAAAATTGTTGTGGCCTAAGTGGGGTGTGTCGGTCGGCACCCCCTTCCCGCACACAACTACCGCCCGTCATGGGCTTGTGCCGTCCGCCGTGGCTAGCTTTGTCGAACGGCAAGCTCCACCTAGTTTCTTATTTTCTTTCGTTTTCTCCTTCTTTCCACTACGCCCAGCATGCATCATTATTTCAAATTAAATTTTCTACTTCCTACACAGCAATCTACTTCCTATTACTAAATCAATTTCTCTTTTCCGTTAATATATTCCAAGAACTCAGTATACAATGACACAATCAAATAACGTTTTCATGGATTCAACCAACAACAAACCTAATCAAGTTAATCTACCCATTGACCCAATCATACTAACCCATAATAATAAGGATTTTCCCCTTACCTCTTGAATTTCTTGAAACCCTAGCTCTCACTTTGTTCCTCTTTTGTTCCTCTTCTCCTCTTTTGCTCCTCTAGAAAATGAGCAAATGATATGTTATGTCTCACTCTACCCTCTCACACTCTTACTAACTTATTGTCATAATGGGTTTAATAAAATAACACCTCTAATTTAACTTTACTTCTAATAACTAGGCCCAATAGATATAACCTTCTAATAATTCAATTAGCCTAATAAACCCAACAAACACAAATACATACAAAGTTAATTAATTCAATTAATTATTATATCACATAACAATTAAATGATTAATTAACACACCAAATAAAATAAAATAATAAAATAATATAAGAAAATAAATAATACTAAAAATCGGGTTGTTACATCGTCAATAACCTTTAATAAGACACTAGCGTTGTTTACCAAATTTCAAAGTAAATAGTCACTTAGGTGAGGCATTTGGTCCCTCGGGCGGGACTTCCATCAAGCCCTCAGAGAATACTTATAACTAAGTCTCTTAGGCCTTACTTCGTTCGCGTCTCTAAGCGAGATTTATATGTCTGGTTTCGCCCGAGGAAACTTTAAGTCTCTCACACGTGAATTTGATTAGCCTGGGAAATCTATGTCCCTCAGGAGGAGATATATGCAGCCTATATGATGAGACTATAAGTCCCTTAAGCGAGGCGTTTGACCCCTCATATGGGAGTTCCTTCTGGCTCTTAGACAAGACTTCATGACTAAGTCACTTAGGCCAGACTTCGGTCGCACCTTTGGGAGAGATTCATATGTCTAGTTCCTCATAAGGAAACTCTAAGTCCCCTAGTTGTTAGTTATTAACTTTACAAATCTAAGTCCCTCAGGCAGAATTATATGTAGCCTAGTTGAGGAGAACATAAGTCCCTTAGGTGATGTGTTTGGCCCCTCGGAAGGGACTTTAATTAGGCCCTCCGACAAGACTTTATGACTAAGTCTCTTAGGTAAGACGTTGGTGGCGCCTTTGGGCGAGATTTATATGTTTGGTCCTGCCGAAGGAATCTCTAAGTCTCTGATTTGGATTTATATGTAGACTAGATGTCATCCTCAAACCAATCACCAATCAAAAGGATCTTCTTTTTTTGAACTAAGGAGGGAAATTCCTATTCAGTAGGAGGAAGCATTTCAGAAGCACAAAACTCCACCGCCTTTAAAATAAGAGACAGAAATATCACCATATCTAAAAACCAGGATATGTCGAAAGACCAGAGACTCTAGAGATAAGTCTCCACCTCCATTTAGGCAAAAGAGTTTAGTTAACAAGTCAGAGATCCATAACCCCATTTTCTCTTAGGTTTAAAAACATCTGCCCATTTTATCCAGGAAGTTTTAATGTCTTCTTTCACACTGCCCTAGAAAAACCTTCTTTAGATTCGCACAATCTTCTTTTAAACCTTTATTGTTAATTACAAAAAGGACACGATGTAGATAATAATAGAATTAAGCACAAAATTAAACAAGGCAATTCGGTTTTCTAGACTAACATGTTTGTGCTTCCAAAATTAAAGTCCATTAGATAACAAATTAACAAGGGGATTCCAAGTCGCCTCTTGACTAAGAATAGCCTTAACAAGCAGCCTGAAGTGTACAAACGAGAGAGATTCAAGCTTAAAGTGGAGGAAATTATCTGCTAAAAAAACAGGATTCATGTTAACCTCTACCAGATTACTCTTAAACAATTTCACACGAAGGTCCGAATGTAGCTAATTGACATGAACCTTTTAACTGCGAATTAATCCAATTTTTGTGTTAGAAAATGGTCATGGAGAAGGAAAGGATCGTCGATATTAGAAACGAAAATAATATTCAGTGGTGGAAAATTACTACGTTCTTCACTTTAAGGCTTTTAGACTTAATGACTAGCTGCCTGATTATTGTGTAGAAAATGAAAACAACATTGACAAGTATGTATTATATAAGTAGGAATATGTAACTGAAATAAATTAATTAGGTAATAAATAATGAGGGGTATATATTGTTGGCAAAGTTTGAGTTTTCTAATAGAATCTTTGATTTTGTCTATATGTGAATGTTATTGTCTTTCCTGAAGGCTTTCATTTTTTTATTTTTTTTGTCTTGATTTCACTTAGTGTTTGTTTGAGAGCCTAACTCCATTTTTCTCATGAAAAATTTATTATAAAAATGATGTAAACTAGTTTCTCATTAAATATTGAAGGGTCAGAGTTGTTAGTTATTAACATGTCTTGGGCGAACCCAAATAAAGGAGCCCTTATAATTTTTTAAATATTATTTCAAATTTTCTTTTGTAATATTATCAACTATTGATGCTAAAAAAGTTTTTAAAATTAATTTACATAAAAATAATACAATTATGTATATATTGATGATTTCAATGAAATTTAACATAGTTTATTTAAACACTCTTATTAAAGATAGAAAAAAAAATACAAATACATGACATTTCTTATGAAATAGAGTAAAAATGTAAAAGTGACAATAATAATAATAATAATAATAATAATAATAATAATAATAATAATAATAATAATAAATTTATTACTACCACAACTTTTTTAATATTAGTAAATTTTATGAAAAATCTTCTAATATAAAAAATATATACAAATGGAGATTAGTTCAAATTGATAATAAGTTTACTCATATTTGGTGAGGGCATGAGATTAAATTGCTCCAACTCAAGTAAATCTCCAAAATGTTTTTAAACCAAAAATATATAACTAAAGTCTTAAGGAGTGTTTGGTGAGCTAGAGGACTCAAACCCACCACTTTGTGGCCTTTCTCAACTGCAAGGAGGCAAAGTAATAAATAATTTTTTTTGTAGAAATGTTTAGTCCCCTCTTAGAAGTCTGTGACACACCATAAATAACCAATTTCATGCCTTGTTAACCTTCCCTGTCACAAGGATGATGAGTCCATAAATATTGCATTTATTCGTCTTTGTGATTTCTCTTCACAACTCTGGTACGTTTTTTAGCCATTTTTCCTAGTACTTCAGCAAAACATTTTTTTTTTCTTTTGCTATAGCATGTTCTCGGAAATAAAGAAAATAGCTTCCTATTATTTGAATATTGAAATAAGTAGGAATTGAAGAACATGATTAAAAATCTGTTTATTTTAATTAGGGTTTACTTTTCCAAGTATTTTGTATTTATCAGTGGCAGTTTTTATATCTCTAAATAGTTCTGTGCATAGGTTCTATGTATGCAATGTTCTTATGCTTCTATATATGCAATCTCTTGTAATCATAGTTAGAAGAATTGATTGAAGAAGAAGAAAAAGAGGTAAATTGATGAGAGATGGCCCTTCAACGCGATTCTTGGGTTTTTGTTTTCGGCCTTCTAGGTATGTATGAATATTGAATATTCTATAAGTGATTATAGCCTTAGTTTATTAATTTATGTGTTTACTCTTTCATAAGCACATTACTATCTATTTTCACTTGCTATTTTTATTCATTGATGGATCATTTTATCACCCTTTGACACACTGCTAAAAACAAAAGAATTAACAAAGAAATGTGTAGGTGGAAAAAAGATTCCGCTTTTAATTTACAATTCACCTTATTTGGTGACAAAATTAAATAAAGATTCCGTCTTTATAAGATTTTTCTTATTTAATTTTAAATATTTGGTTGATTTGATTATTTATTATTTTAAAACACTCAAGTATCACATTGATTTAAGATAGACTCCACAAAAGGTTTATATAGAGTGACATCCCTTATCCTACACGTCAATTTTGTAACGATGAATTGGGCCAAATTCTAATTATATATCAGAAGATTACGAGCCAATCAATTCGGGACATCCACAGTTTATATGTGCATATTTGATAGTGTTGGGCGCGAGGGAGTGTATTGACATCTCGATAATTCGGACCACCCACCGTTTGTATCCACACATCAAGCCCAATAGTGTTGGACGGGAACTCAAATCCTTCATTAGCTAAAGATAGAACCCACAAAAGAGATTACATAGAGTAACACTCATCACCCTATATTTGAAGTTACATTGTGTGCCATGAAGATTGCACTATAACTTTCTCCTAATTTCGATAATTGCTAAATTATATTAGGTAAAATTACGTTAGAGGTCCTTTAAGTTATTTTTTTAACAGGTTGGTCCTTAAGTTTTTTTTTTGTAACAATTTGGTCCTTTAAGTTACCAAACCAAAGCTACCCACAAAGAAAAAATACAATAAGGATATTTATTGATGAATTTTGTTGAATTAGGATCTTACCTTTATGTATTTTGGATGGTTGTTTATGTATTTATGATGCATTTTGATACCACTTTATTTGAGAAGTTTGGTAATTTAAAAGACCAAGTTGTTACAAAAAATTTTAAAGACTAAATTTTTACAAAAAATAATTTAAAGGACCTCTAGTGTAATTTTTTTATTATATTAATATTAAGCAACTCTAAATATTTATAAAAATATCAAAAGTAGGTTCTCACGTACTTACAAGCTATATAAAGTTGGTAGATCTTTCATTTATTAGGATAGAATTTACTTGGTTCCGATGGAATGGTAAAGCTATATTTACCTTATCCAAACCCTAGTCTATCGGAGTTGGCTCGTGGAACATGGGAATATCACTTTATAGACTTTACTCCAAATGTTTCAGATCATTATTTCATCTTAACTAGGTACACATTCTTAGATTTAATAATTACCATTAGATGATAACTTCTTTGACGAGGTTGTTAGCACTGATCGGAGAAATTACAAGGTTCAAGATTGGATGGGTAATTTTATTCTCAAGGAAAATTGAAGGTGCTTTAAAAATTTGTTGATATATTCATAAAAGACCCACAAGAAGTGATGTAGGAAGTTCTCTATGAGAGGCGGGGTAGAAAGTTCTATAAGGATTGGCGATGTAAAATATCGCTCCTGCGAGCTTCCAAGTCACCTATTTATTAAATTGAGCGCTCATCATTTATTTATGATTTCCATTTTTATATTATTCGCCTCTCTATGAAAACGTGAGAGTGATGTGTTCCTATCCATGACAGTACGGGAGAGGAAGTTAAAAAAGAGAAGTAATGTTCTCTAGAATAATATGGGAGGTAACTGTCCGCTTCCCTCTCTCTTGAGAATGAATATCACTTTCTTAAAGTCTAAGATCCATAACCAAAAGATTCCTATAATATTCCACCCTGAGATTGAAGAGAACATTCAATTCAGCTGTAATATGTACTATTGTTGATGCAAGGAAATCTATCGACACATTTTCTCTTTCATGATGGAGGGGTTGAGTGGTCTTTTATCTTAAGTAGCGTCTATTAAGCGTTTTAAAGTATTCGTAAATCATATATTGTTGTTATATTTATAACTTTTATATGATATTTATAAATGTATATTTATAGGCAATATCATCTCTGTTATGGTCTTTCTCGCTCCTTTGTAAGTAATTCTCATCATACATATTATATTATCTATTTCAATACTATCCTTAATTAAACTATTTATTAATTAACATTTGAATATGCAGACCAACATTTTACCAAATCTACAAGAAGAAATCTACTCAAGGGTTTCAATCAGTCCCTTATGTTGTTGCATTGCTTAGTGCAATGCTTTGGATCTATTATGCACTTGTCAAAAGGGAACATAGCCTTCTTCTCCTCACAATTAATTCATTTGGACTTGTGGTAGAGTCGATTTACCTTGCAATTTTCCTAGTTTATGCATCCAATAAAGCCAGGGTACGGTATATACATATATATTCATCAATTCAAGATTTTTATAATGATTTTTTTCTTCATTTAAACTAATTATTATCTTTGTTTTGAATGTGAAGCTTTCAACCTTCAAGCTTATTCTACTATTAAATGTGTTTGGATTTGGAGCTATGCTTGTTTCAACTCTATGCCTAACAATGGGATCTAAACGTCTTTCTATTATTGGATGGATTTGTCTTGTTTTCAACATAACTGTATTTGCTTCACCTCTATGCATTATTGTGAGAATTAAATACCATTCCTTAAATATGGTTAAATACTTAATACCATTTTATTTTATTTTTTATAAATTTTGAATTAATATTTTTTTTTGCTACTTTACATGCAGAGACACGTAATAAAGACTAAAAGTGTTGCATACATGCCACTTAGTTTGTCCTTCTTTTTGAGCTTAAATGCTATCATGTGGTTCTTCTATGGTTTTCTCATCAAAGACTATTACATTGCTGTAAGTTTTTCTATAATCACTCTAAATTAGAAAATACTTATTGAATTAATAATATTAATTTGCATTAATTTTGATGATGTAGCTTCCAAATACGCTTGGGTTTGTATTTGGTATAGTTCAAATGGTGATGTATTTGATTTATAGAAACTCAACTCAAGTGATGGTAGAAGAAAAACCAACCAAGTTACATGAACAAAATGGTCATATTATTGACGTTGTGAAGATCAATGACACAAATCAAGGGGGCAATAGTGGTGTTCTTCCTGTATCAACTATTTGTGAGGATTCAAATAGTGGAAAGTAAGAAACAAGAGTGAGAACATGAATGCAATGTAATCTGAAAAGAAAATGAAGTTTAGTTACTTTAAGGTTGTTGTCAAGTGGGATCTCATACAAAACTTGGCGTAAAGAATATTTTTGTTTAATTAATGTATTTTCATGAGTGAGTAATTGTGTAATTGTAATGAGGATTGTACTTGTACTGGCCATATATGATATTTATTTTTGTTTGGTTGTGAGGTGATAAAAATTGATTGTATTTTAAAAACTGATTATATATATAAAGTGAGTTGAATATAAAATTATTTATTTTTAGATACATTCGCATTAAAATTATTGAGTAAAGATCCATTTAGGTCCCTCACAAAAATTACATAACCTAAATTAGTCCTCCACAAAAAAAACACTCAATTTAATCCCTTACAAAATATAACCGGGTCATATTAGTCTTTCTGTAAATATTTTTTTCAAACCGGTTTTTTCTTCTACTTTTAAACTGTGACTGGACCGTCAAATCGTATTTTATTTTTTATTTTTAAATACTAAATTGATTTTTATTTTTAATTTCGATTACATAACCCAAATTAGTCATCCACAAAAAAAAAAACACCCAATTTAATCTCTTACAAAATATAACCGGGTCATATTAGTCTTTCTGTAAATATTTTTTTCAAACCGGTTTTTTCTTCTACTTTTAAACCGTGACTGGACCGTCAAGTCGTATTTTATTTTTTATTTTTTAAATACTAAATTGATTTTTATTTTTAATTTCGATTACATAACCCAAATTAGTCCCCCAAATTAGTCCTCCACAAAAAAAAAACACCCAATTTAATCCCTTACAAAATATAACCGGGTCATATTAGTCTTTCTGTAAATATTTTTTTCAAACCGGTTTTTTCTTCTACTTTTAAACCGTGACTGGACCGTCAAGTCATATTTTATTTTTTATTTTTTAAATACTAAATTGATTTTTATTTTTAATTTCGATTTTATTTTTAAATAATTCAGATTTTAAAATATAAAAAAAATTAAGATTTGTTTTGAGAAGGAATCAAACTCAAGACATTTAAGTCACATCCTATGCCTTTACCACTATGCCAACATACACTGGTGACAAATAATTCGCATGATTTATACTAATCTTAAACAATTCTAAATTTAAAACAAAAAAACATAAATTTTGGTACATACGGGTCTCAAACCCAAGTCCCTTCAAATTAAATAGTAGTCACTTTATTGTAAATATGAAAAGTAATCTCAGAGGGGTTGCATGAATTAGATTAATTGGTATTAATGAATTTTTCTCAATAATAAATGTTAACATTGTTCTGATTTTTTTGAAACTATTATAACAATTTCGAAAAAATTAGAACAACATTGCTAACATTCATAATCGAGAAAAATTCACTAATACTGATTAATCTAGCTGATTCACCCGTTCTTAGATAACTTTTCATATTTACAGTGAAGTGACTATCATTAAATTTGAAGGGACTTGAGTTTGAGACCTCATGGGTACAAATTTATATTTTTTATTTTAAATTTAGAATTGTTTAATATTACTATAAATCATGCGAATTATTTGTCACCATTGTACATTGGCATAGTGGCAAAGGCATAGGATGTGACTTAAATGTCTTGAGTTCGATTTCTTCTCAGAACAAATCTTATCTTTTTTTATATTTTAAAATATGAATTGTTTAAAAGAAAATAAAAAATTAAAAATAAAATACGGCTTGGCGGTCCAGTCACGGTTTAAAAGTAGAAGAAAAAACCGGTTTGAAAAAAATATTTACAGAAAGACTAATATGACCCGGTTATATTTTGTAAGGGATTAAATCGGGTCTTTTTTTTGTGGAGGACTAATTTGGGTTATGTAGTTTTTGTCAGGGACCAAAATGGGTCTTCACTCAAAATTATTTATCCATTTAATCTGGTTTAGTCACGTGGTTTAACTAATGACTCGGTGATTCGACCAGTGAATCATTGACCCAATATCTTCATCGGTTTGATAATCAGCCTGATTTTTAAAACATTACGTATAGTTAAAGCTTTTGCTAGACTAAGTTATGTGGTTGTTATTCTCTCATTTTTAGGGAAGTTTTTCACGTTAAAAATTGGGTGTTCCTTCATTCTAATTTTTTGTGTTATTATTATTATTGTGATATGGAATTGGGTTCGATAGATATATGTTTAAATTGCACATTAGTGGGAGAAATATTTTGATTTAAAGAGACTGTTTTTTTTTTTGTTATTTACCTACAAACTGGTATCAACATCTTTGTTTGCCTTGCTTATGTGCATTTTAAATGGATAAAATCAAGAGTGCAATAGGATTAAGTTCAATTATACTAATTGTATATTATGAAAAACTCTTATTGAAGACATGTTATACAACAAATATTTGTTTCATCATATTTAGAGAGAAAAAGGTAAATTAAGTGATAAGTATGATGCTTAGTGGAAGAAGATGAATTGTAAGACAGTTATTATAATCAGGCGATGATTGGACTTGAGTGTTTATCCACATGTTGAATCCTAAACTGATGTAGAGAAAATATGGAATAAATTGAAAGAGTTGTATAAGCGTAAGGACGTGCAAAATAAAGCACATCTGATTCAAAAGTTGGTTAATATGAAATACAAGGATGGTGACTCAATGGCAGAACATATGAGTGTGTTTTAGAATATTGTGATGCCTTAGTGGTTGGTTGTCTCAACGACTAAATAACTTTGTTGAGTGTTGCCTCAGTGGTTGGTTGTCTCTTTTTGGCAGTGAAGCGGGTGGTGAAAATTTCTCAATTATCAGACCAAGAATATATGCTTTCGTTTGGGAGGTACTTAAACCAAGCTTGAGTGGACTCGATTAAAGTGATAGTAGAACTTGCACTTCACATCTATGTTGGCATTATATTAGTCTATTCGGTCGTCCGCATGCTCGACGTGCTAACTAGGTTCTTCGTTTCCATTATGATTCTGGAATATCACGGACTTCTCCAGATATTTGGGAAATATTTCGTCCATTGTGTGAAAGGTTAGAAAATTATTCTTCCTCGGTGAGCGGGGACTCCTTTTTCCTTCTTTTCTCTTCTCGTCTGTCGACGGGTCTCCAAGGGAGCATGGTTGTTCCTTCCTCCTTTAGTATCGAGAGAAGGAGGGTGACGCTTTCATCTTCGATGGTGTGGGGACTTCTGGGCCTATTTTAGGTCCTTTCTCAGCTTGGCAACCTACTTCGAATCTACCTTCTGGACGGCGTTATTCTTCAAAATAGCATCGTGTAGGCTCTCTTTGATTCGAGTAAGTTTATTTGCAAAATCCTGAGATTTTTTTCTGTTGAATCATCTGGAACATATCGTTTAGAAATTTGTGACCTCCTTGCAAGCTAAGACTAACTTGTAAGATCTAAAGGCCGGAAACCTCTTTGTGTCTGGTGACTATAGGGGGCATTGTAGGTCTTATGAAAGGTTCCCCTACGTGTAATTATCGAAGGGATCCGTCGAACAAACGAAATTAAGATGTTCTCTGAACTGTCCCAGATTTCACAAAATTCAGTGGTGGATGATGGAAGGAGTAGATATTGAGATTTGGTCATTCGTCCTTTGGGGAGGCGGAGAAGAATTTCTTGCTGCTTCAGCAGCTGTAACAGCTTGTCGCTGTGTGGTTTAACGAGTAGCTTTTGATGATGTCATTTTTAGTAAGTGTGGTATAATGAGTTCAATTGCAAAATCAAGAGATCTAACTTAGAGATGCGAATTTATACTTTAATCAAAAGAGATTCGGATCTGATCTGTCAAATCGAGAAATATTATATTGTGGAAATCGTAGGAATCAGAGATTGATTCTCAAATACGGACCCAATGTTCTGCTTTAGAAAAATAGTGAGCGAAGAAGTTAAACTAGTGTGACATTGTGATGGGAAATGGAATTTGTACCTAAGAAATGGCGCATTTATCTTTTTAAATAAAAGAGTTATAGCAAATGAATGAGAGTGTGAGCGTAAGATATTAATAACCTTATGATGGATCTAGACGATGAGGATAGACTTATGAGTAGGCTAATCTGAGTGAATTAACACATGAAATATATTTATCCTTTCGCCTTGTTTTTGTGTTATGCCGATATTGGGCCTTCGGTCTTTTTAGGCCTTATGATCATCCTATAGGAAAGTATAAGAATGGTGACCTCAATGGCTGAACATATTAGTGTGTTTTGGAATATTGTGAATCAGGTTGTAGATACTAATATTGAGTTGGATGATGGGTTGAAAGCCTTATCATTACATAGTTCATTACATGATAACTAGTTCCTTGTTACATTACTAACTCAGCTATGAATGGGAAGTTGGTAATGTCAATTGATAAAGATAGCATGCTTAATGAAGACTCTACAAGAAAGTGACGTGGTTTGATTTTTACTTATAATCACTTTGAAGCTCTAGTTACATAGTCACGGGGTAGTTGACAAACCTGAAATTTTCATAAACATGACAAATATGAGAATCGAGACAAGTCAAAAAGTAATTCAAGAACTAGAAAAAAAATTACATGCTACATTTGTGTGGGATGGTGGGTCATATAAAAATAAATTGAAGACTCAAGAGAGAATATTCAAGAAAAATAGAACAATGAAATGAGAAAAATGATAAAGACACGGTTGTGGTTGCACGTGATAGTGATGTCTACATTGTCTATGATGCCACTTCCATGAACTTTGTATGTCAAGATTAAAATTGGATTATTAATTTAGGTGTATCCTACTATGTTTTCCATATGCTTTATTTCTTATCATCTTATATTGTTGGTGATTTTAAAAAAGTAAAAATGAGAAATGGTGGAGTTTACAAAATTGTTGGTATGTGAGATGTTTGAATTGAAATTGGTGTTGGATGCAAGATTCTGTTGAATATTGTGATACATGTTTTTGATATTTGCCTCAATTTTATTTTGGTCAAAGCCTTGGATATTTAAGGTTCTCAGGCTTAATTTTGTTGGAGCAAGCACAAAGATTGTAGGTGAATTAGTGGAGAAAATGAAGAATTTGATAAGATGAAGTAAATTAAGATATTGAGTGAGAGAGAGTAAGTGAGGAGAATTATCACAAATGGAATTAGTTTCAAACATATTACATGAGGGAGTATTTACAAAACACACAAAATACAAGTTGGAAACAAAACAGACCCCAAAAGCAACTAAAAATCACAAAAATCGTGATGGAAATCGATTTCCCAAAAAGGGGTAATCGATTTCCCTAATTGGAAATCTAAATGAAAAACTGAGCAAGTTTCAGGAAATCAATTTCCTCTTCGACAGTTGGTTTTTCCAGACTTCCAGAAGTTTTTTTCCAATAACCTACTTTCAAAAAAACGATCTCAGAAGCTTCTACAATGCGTTTGAATTATCAAGGACTTCCAATAAATTTGAGAGTGGTGGCATATATTGCCACGGAGTTACTACTGGTAGCAAAGAAGCAAAGTCTCACAACTCTTTATAGGGTGTACGTAAATATATGCAAGGAGGAAATGAATGTAATTGAATTTACATATTATAATTATGACCTACAAGTCTTGGTGACTTAAGCGATAAAGGACTCAACACTCTTACAAAGAAAATGTTTCATTCGTTGAAAAGTACTCCTCTAAAAACTTGCATTCATTATTTTTCTTATAAGCTGCATAAACTTTCCTTTCATAGTAATGGTCCTCATAGTAGGCCAAATATTTTGAATGGTAAATCTTTAGGTAGTGTGTCATATTTTTGTCACTTTTATTAATGCCCACTCTAGAAAAGCATGGGTTTTTATTTTGAAACTCAAATACCATGTACTGGATGTTTTCAATCACTTTCATGAAACTATAGAAATATAAAAAGGAAGGAACTTAAATGCGCAACAGATGATAATGATGTTGAATACATAGGTCTATTTGAAGAGTATTGGAAAGATCTTGGAATCAAACTTGAGAATATTGTTCCAAAGAGGTCTCAATAATAGAGTTGCATATAGAATGAATCATATAATTAATAAAAGAATTAGGTGTATGCTCTCATAAAAAGTTATCTAAAGCCTTTTGGGGTGAAGCATTGACAATTGTACGTAGTAGATTTGATCAATCTTTGTTCTCGTGTTCCACTTGATGGTAATGTTCTAGATAAAGTATTAACGGGGAAACATGTCTCTTATAGTTACTTGAGAGTGTTTGGCTGCAAGGATTTTATTCACATTCTAAGAGGTGAAAGATTCAAACTTGATAAAATATCTAAACAGTGTGTGTTTGTAGGTTGGTCATGAAGAGTTTAGTTATAGATTATGGTAGCCAATTGGCAATAAAATGATCAGAAGTTGTGATGTGATATTTTTTAAAACTAAACTATTAAAGATTTTGTTAAAGTTGAGAAGCCAAAATCTGATGTTATAAGTTATATTGATGTTGTGCCAAAATTTAAAATTATGTTGATATGGGAGATATGCAGATAGATGATGAGAATGTAACTAATCACAAATAACTTAGTGGCTCATGTAAGGGATTTAAGAGAGATTTTTTTAAATTTAATACTCTTAATTAGCAAGACAATATCAATAGACGGATCTTGATTAAACCATTAATCATAAATAAAATGTAAGTTAAAATTCTCGAAATACCACTTAAAGTGTGGGTTAATTTTGATAATGAATGTGGAAAATATCATCGTCTCTATGACGTCCACATAGTACAAAATGAAACGCGATGCTAGTCGTTTTGTGAGAAAATATAACAATTAAGATCCAAAGTGGAAAGAGCTCATCTATTTATATAGAAAGCTACTAAAATTCTAATGCTCTTATTTTAATTTTTTTCTAAAATAAATCAAATATAATTTATGTTTAATTAAATTCTTTCAATTAAATTAAATTATATATAATTTTAATTTACCTAATTAAATAATTTATATTTATGTTAATCTATTAAATAGTACAATTAATATTTAATTAAATCAAATCATATAATTTAATATTCTTTCTATTGTCAGTTCTCTACGTGTGTGATCCTATGAACTACGTGTGTGGTCCTATAAATTCTTATAACATTGATAATAATATTAAATCACATATCTATCATATAAGAAAAGTCTACCATTTGGGACTTTCTTAGGCTATCCACATCAGCAACTCTTCTATGGTTGATCCACATCAATTTTGGTGGTTACTACAGAATTTTTGATCCTTCAACTGCCTGGTGGGCTGCGGCAGTTATTGCTGTGGAAGTTTCACCCTCACAGCTTCTCATGTTGCTGCAGTTATGTAAGGTCCATTATTTTGTGCCTGTCCATGTTCCAAACTGCACAATTACAGTAATTATGTGTTTAAATGGCTTGCCTATTTATCAGTGATTTCATTCTTCTCTTTCCATGCTTTCTAACTTCTGCGGTTATCATTCAGTGCAGTGTGAATTTGCATTATCATGTCAAGGCCTGTCTTGATTTTTATTTTCGATTCTTCTGCGATTTCTGCCTGTTGATGTTGTTCTTTGATGTGGTTGAATATGTTGCAGATTAAAGGAGATGATGGTTGTTGATTGAACGTGGTGGTTGTTGTATGATTTCATTCTAAGGTGATCTTTGTTATCCTGTATTTTGTTTATTGATCATTCTATGTTTTTTGTTTTACAGGTTACTGATTTGCACGAAGTTGAAAAACAAATCATGTAGTTTATGGCTTATGGATCCAATCGATTCCCTCGCATCTTCTCTTTAGCTTTGTTTTGTTGCAGGCCTGCAGGTCGGTTTTGGTAGCAGGGCGGTTTATTGACATATTTTTTATGTTACAGAATTGTGTATGGTTTAATTTGTAGCTGAAAGTTTTAATTATGCAGGGTGTTTTTTTTATGGACATGGTGTGCATGGTTTTTGTTCGGTGCAAGGTTGGTATAGTTTCAGGTGCATTGTGTGAACCAAATCGTATTTGGTTTGTGTATTGCAGCAGGTTCGTTGGTATGAAACAAAGTGAAAATGACATGGATTTTTTAATCAAGTTTGGAACTGTCTTGGAAAAGAAGAATCAAGGCTCATGGACATGTTTCTTTTTTAGAGTACAAGAGCAAAGCATGGCACATGATGTCCATGGTAAACTGAATGCTGCAATTTTCCCACGTGATGCAGGGTGAAAAACCTTCTTTGTTGATTCTGAAATAAATTGTTGTAGTCTTTGTGTGAAAAAGATCTGATATTTCTGTATCATTGGACATTGAAGATTGATCTCTAGATTAAGAAATTTTTTATTTGATTTATGTTAATTTGATTTATTTACAGTATGTGATTTGATTCTGCTAATTTGAGGATTGTGCAGATTGAATGTAATTGTAGTTTTAAATAAAAGATATGATATTTCCTGGAGTTTTGGTTTGCAGGTGGTGATTTCTTGGTTTTATAATTATTTTAGCTAATAATATCAGCAATAAAATTAATTATAATGATAGTTATCCACAAATAGTCTTTAGAAATTAAAACTGAAAACAAGACAAAACACTAATATACATAAAAGGCTCTTGACTTAGCCATCTAAAACTAATTAGCCTATGATTAAGAAAAAAATACAATGACCAAAATAAATATCTCTTTTTTTTTCCTTTTTAAGACTTATGACAGTAGTAGTAACAATAATGTGTTAAATATCTATTTTTCTGATAACTATATACAATCCTAAAGCTAATTATAAGATTCTAAAAAAATGTAAAAATATGAACTTATGATAGTAATAATAATACTCAGAGAAGTATTATACGAGTTTTGCCTTTTTTTTCCTTTCCTTTGAATTTTTTTTGAACCTTTTATTAAAGCAATGTTAAGAATGATTTTAAGGAGTTTAATAAAAACTAACTATAACAAATCTTAATAATAATTAGAAAACTTGAAATAAATTGGTTCATATATATTTTTATCGACCAATTAAAAATAATACTATATTATAATAATAAATATTAATAATGTGATAAAAAGATAAAAATATCGAAGATACATAATTTTTTTCTATTAATTTTCTATTTTAATCGTTAAATTTAATTAATTGTAATTAATGTACTACATGTTATAACTCACGTTTGTTCACATAATTGATGATTTTAAATTATTTCCTATAAAGTTAGAAAATATTTTATTTCTTTAAATATTTATATTTCATCTAAAAACATTAGTTTATCAATTTATTTTACTAATACATATAAAATTAATATATTTTTAAAATCACATATCAATTATTGTTGGCATTTAAAGCAATATTAACAATATAGAACCGTTTCTGTAACAGTTATGAAAATATTAATTGGCCTTAAATCATTCCAAAAATATGTATATATTGTGTTTGTATATTACAGTTGAATGAAAATAAATTAATATTAAAAACAAGTCAAAATCATTTATTGTCTTCAAGATAACATACCAAAATATTTCAAATTATTGACCATAGAATAGTATAACTTTTATTTTGAGACTAAGTATAATTAATATAATTTTGATATATATTTTTTTTAAATTGGTTGTGCCTATATTTTTTCTTTAATATATTAAAGCAAAAATAGTTTAATATTTGAAAAAATAATAAAAGAAAGAATAATTATGAAAACGGGTTTTACATAATATATAAAAGGGAAGAATATAATGTAAGTTTAAATAGGGAGACATTTTTCAAGTATATATATATATATATATATATATATATATATATATATATATATATATATATATATATATATATATATATATATATATATATATATAAAACAAATTTACTAATGATTGAAATATTTTTATAATTAATGACAAAAAAATATTTATATACAAATAACTATATTGATTAAATTAATTTTATATACAAGAAGAAATAACTAAAATTAAGAATAAAAGAATCAACTTTCTATTATTACTATATAGGATTTATTATTTTTAACTGATGATATATGGAATACGGTCGTTTCAAATAATTGCACGCACCTGAATTTTGTCCCTTATGCTTGACAAATTTTTTATTTATGTTCAAACACATGACTCTAATTATTATTTTACTATTTTTTTAATAATTTAATAGTTGAACGAAATTTATTCCAATTAAATATGCAACAATATTATTTAAAAAATTTCAAAATTATTGTAATACCAATTATCTTTTCAAATTTATTATAACGGAAACTAATTTTTATGAGGAATTTGATAGTAAAAAATTAAATTAAATTAATTTCAACTTAAAGCAATAATAATTATTGATACTTAATAGTTATATCCTTTGATTATTTTTTATTTAAGATGATTAAATGTATGATTTTAATACTTAAATATATGAATTTAATACTTATTATGTGAAGGGGATTTAACTTTTCATTCTTCGTAACCGTAGCTATTTTGTATAAATATTTTGTCATTAAGGATACAATAAATTATATATTATTTAGTTTTAATTGCACTAACTTTCAAATTTCTAATTGATTATTTGACTTTAAGTGATAAATCTTTCTAATTCTATATTTTATTATTTATGGTTTTCATTTAAGATACAATCTTTTTTAAGATAATATAATACATAGAATTAATTTTTATTTTTCACATTTATCAATTTTCAATGCGTATTCTGAGTACTTATTTTAAAAATAACTATCGTTACAGAATACTTATAAATGATGTCAACATACGGGAAAATAATATATCATTATTTTAAATATTTGTATAAATAATATTATTTTTGTCTCTTATTTTTGTTGTCTAACATCTCTTATTTTACTCTTAAGAACTTTTAAGACTATACAGTTTTATTAAAATGAGCCAAATATTAGAAACGAGTCAAATTTTTATATTTGAAGTTTAAAAATAAAATTTAAAAATTAGTGTTACTTTACAATTTTACTAACAATTTTGTTACCTTTTATTTGACTCAATCCAAGGTGAATTAACTAATTGAAATACATGAAATTTTTGGATATTATATAATAACGGAAAGGTGAATTAACTAATTGAAATACATGAATTTTTTGGATATTAACGGGAACAAATTTAGAATATTAACGGGAACACAAAATTATTGATCAAAATAATGAATATTAACGGGAACACGGAGTTACTGATCAAAATAATGAGTATTAACGGGAACATGAAGTTACTGATCAAAATGTTGAATATTAACGGGAACAAATTTGGAATATTAACGGAAATATCAATTTTCCTTCATATCTTTCTATTTATTTTTTCATATAATTTTTATTTAACTATCTTATTTTTTCTTTATGTAAAATAAATCATTTTAAACAAATGAGCGTATCACACTGGTACCCGTGCGAATGCACGGGTATCCTGTTAATCTTCAAAATATTGAATATTAACGAAAATACGGAGTTATTGATTAAAATATTAAATATTAACGGGGACACGAAGTTATGATCCAAATTTTGAATATTAACGGAAACACAAAGTTATTGATCTAAATATTTAATTTTTGAATATTAACGGGAAGATATTAACGGGAACACAAAGTTATTAACAAAATATTGAATATTAAATAGAACATGAAGTTACTGATAATTTTTTGGAATATTAACATAAACATTAAGTTACTGATAAATTTTTTAAACATTAACGGGAACAAATTTGAAATATTAACGGGAACACGGAGTTATTGATCAAAATAATGAATGCTAATGGGAACACGGAGTTACTGATCAAAATAATAAATATTAACGAGAGCATGGAATTATTGATGAAAATACTGAATATTAATGGGAACAAATTTGTAATATTAACGAAAATACAAAGTTACTGATCAAAATAATGAATGTTACCGGGAACATGAATTTACTGATCAAAATATTGAATATTAACGGGAACATGAAGTTACTTAATAAAATATTGAATATTAACGAGAACATGAATTAGTCATCAAAATATTTAATATTAACGAAATCACACATTTTCTTTACACATATTATTTCTCAATGGAACCTCTAAATTTTTTAAGTGTATCCTTCTAAAACAATATAAACTTTATTTTCTTAATTATTTTTTATTTTTAATATTCAATTTTTTTAATATTAGTATTTTTATAACTTTACCCATTTTAATCAACATTTAGTCTTTTACTAATACTTTTTTTTTCTCTCAACCACAATGCGCGAACACGACGGGTACCCGTGCGAACGCACGGGTAAGACACTAGTTTAATATTATAAACAGTAAGCGATGTCTAAAAACACATCACTGTTACCCAATGAACGATAATGTCATGTGATCTGACACTATATTTATATGATAATAATCACGTGTACAATTACTTTTTTTGTTATATATATATATATATATATATATATAGAGAGAGAGAGAGAGAGAGAGAGAGAGAGTGTGTGTGTCATCTCAACTTTTTCTGAATCCCTGTGTAGATTAGTCATTGTTTTATCATGCAAAAACAAATATAGGCGCTATCTGGCCATAGTTTAATCATTATAAACATTTCATGAGGCCCTATTTAGCCACAAATTAACTGTGAAAAATTTGAGGCCCTGTACGATAGCCCGTCTTGCACGCTCTCAAAGACGACTCGATATATATAATGATCGTAAGGCATATAATGTGTCATCTTTATATAGTTCAATTATTCTCTCATCCTCAAGTATAGTTGATAATAACTAATAAGTTAAATATCTCATATCGACTTATCTAAACATGCTCGTTCATTTTACACTCTTACTCGATCAAGAGAACATATATCTTATTCATGTATATACTATATGTGGAGTACTCATCAACCATTTTTATGTTTATCTTGTTAAGGACAACAGAGTGTTCGACTCTATATTTTAAATGTATAGTGATTTCAGGTCGAAGTAGCGGTGTTCAAAACCTAACCAACCCAATAGAAAACCGCAAACCAAACTAAATCAAACCGAAATCGCAAAAAACCGCATTTGGTTCGAATTTGTTTGGGTCAACTTTTAACAAAATCGCACAGTTCGGTTCGGTTTGCGGTTTGTATTTTGTAAACCGAACCAAATCGAATCAAACCGCATTATGTTACAACCTAACTTTTACTTAAATCACATCCAACCCAAATATAAATCTATTATACCTTAGTCTTATGATTACGAACAATTTTCTCATTCTTACAAATATGATTTCAGTCCCGATCTTCTCAAATCTCTAATAGCACTATTGCGCCTTCTTTGCCACATACATCTTCCCTCTTCTCTAATCTCTACTCTCTTATATTCTTTCTTTTTCACTTTCTCATTTCCCTATTTCAGTTTCGTTTTCATCATACACCTTCTTCTCTAATCTCTCAACTCTTTTGTTTTTTCTTTTTCATCTTCACTATAATCTCTCATCTCTTCTATTTTTTTTTACATTATAATAATTTTATATTATTTTATGTTTATATCTCCACTTTTTTCTAATTTAATTTTTATATGGAGAGTTGTTGTAAAAATATAACGAGTTTTATTGTTATTTGATAGTGTATGAATGTTTAAATACAAAGTTATGTTGTCACCTATATATGTATGTATGGCTCCAATTTTCATTATTTTCTAAAAGTCAACTGAACCAAACCGCGCGATTTTTTCTCTTGCGGTTCGGATAATTCTTTTCGTTAAAACCGTCCAAACCGCACCGTGAACACCCTTAAGTCGAAGAATGACATACACCGCCATCACTATAAAAATAATTTATGACACTTACATGCTACACAAAATAATATTTTCATGATTGATTAATCTAAATATTACTCATAATGACTTGTTATCTCGTATTCATCACCTAGAAGAAAAGATAATCAATATACTTACATAATAATTTGTATGCATCATTGTAGTCCTATGTAACCTAAAAACATGACTCAAATACTTTAATAATAATGTTGTTTTATTTAAATTGCAAGTGTGAAAAAAATATTTCTCTTTTAATGATCACAAATATATACACCATTATGGTATACACATCATTTTAATTTTACCCATCACAAAATAAAATAAGACTTTTGGTATCTACACAATATTTTTCATGATGATTATATCCTTAGCCATAAATATTATATTAATAGATCACTTTAACTTGGCTAATTAAATAATGGTCCTAACACATTAATTAATTTATTACATGTATGACCCAAAATAATATTCTAACAATCTCCCACTGGTCATATATGTATTCTTATAAATGTGTTAGACTTTATGAGCTCAAAAATTTCCATTATAAATCTTTGACATAGCCTTATCTCGTCCATTAGTTACATCAATATATAGGACAAAAGCGGTTTTCATTATATCAATCATAATTAAACCCATCAATGATCACAATTATAAATGCAACTAAATGACATAGATTAATCATGAAATGTGCAGCATGGAAATCACATGAAGGTGATCAATACATGTCAATTTTCAACTGGTCCTCCTTACTTTAATGAGATCAATATTATCATACAAAGTGCAATGAACTGAATAACCAAACTTTATTTCTGATCAGAACATAATACAAATATATGAGTATGTATATATAATATCAATCATAGAACATAACTAACAATAATGACTAACTCCCACTAAACCAAATAATCCTCTAATTGTATAACACCCATGTGAGCAGTGTGCTCATGAAAGACCTTGGGTGGGAGCCCCTTCGTCATAGGGTCTGCTATCATGGAGTTCGTCCCTAAATGTTCTATGAAAATCTGTCCACTTTGTACTCTCTCCTTCACAACTAAGAACTTGATGTCAATGTGTTTCGACTTTGTCGAGCTCCTATTGTTATTGGAGTATAAAACGGCTGATTTATTGTCACAAAATAACTTGAGTGGTCTTTCAATTCCTTCTATAATTCGCAGCCCTGTGACAAAGCTCTTCAGCCAAATTCCATGGTTTGACGCCTCATAACACGCTACAAACTCTGCTGCCATAGTGGACGAAGCTACAAGAGTTTGCTTGGCACTGCGCCAAGAAACTGCACCACCAGCCAACATATATATATAGCCCGAAGTGGATCTTCTACTATCTTGGCATCCAGCAAAATCGGAGTCAGAATACCCAATGATCTCCAGAGAATCTGACCTCCTATACGTGAGCATATAATGTTTTGTTCTCTTTAAATATCTCATAACTCTTTTAGCTGCTTTCCAATGATCCATTCCTGGATTGCTTAAATATCTGCCTAACACTCCAACAATGTATGCTATGTCTGGACGTGTACAAACTTGAGCATACATTAGACTTCCTACAGCTGATGCATAAGGAATCTTTTGCATTTCTTGAATTTCTAAATTTCCTTTTGGGCTCTGATTTAGACTAAATTTGTCTCCCTTAGCTACCGGGGTATCACCTGGTTTGCAGTCCTGCATGCCAAACCTTTTAAGAACCTTATCGATATAGCCAGTTTGTGATAATCCTAAAGTACCTCGAGAGCGATCCCGATGTATCTGGATCCCTAACACAAAGGAGGCATCACCAAGATCTTTCATCTCAAAATTTCTGGATAGAAATCTCTTAGTTTCATGCAACATACCTATATCATTGGTGGCAAGCAGTAAGTCATCAACATACAATATTAGAAAAATATATTTGCTCCCACTGAATTTATGATACACACATTCATCAATCATGTTCTTCTCAAAACCAAATGAGAGAATTACATGATGAAATTTGTAATACCATTGACAAGATGCCTGCTTTAGCCCATAAATGGATTTCGTCAATTTGCAAACCATCTTCTTTGGATCTCCTGTCACAAAGTTTTTCGGTTGCACCATATAAATTGTTTCATCAATGTTTCCATTAAGAAAAGCTGTTTTGACATCCATTTGATGAAGCTCCAAGTCATAATGTGCAACAAGAGCCATGATTGTCCTAAAAGAGTCTTTCGATGAAACTGGGGAGAAAGTCTCTTTAAAGTCAATTCCTTCCTTTTGAGTATAACCCTTGGCTACAAGACGAGCCTTATACCTTTCCACATTACCTTTGGAATCCCTTTTGGTTTTGAAAATCCACTTGCAACCAATAGGTTTCACACCTTCAGGTAATGGGACAAGTTCCCAAACTTTATTATCTTGCATAGACTTATACTCTTCATTCATTGCTTCAATCCACTTTTCTGAATTAGGATTTCCTAGGGCTTGGCGAAAATTGATTGGATCATTTTCCATCATGCCAACATTTTCCTCATGTTCTTGTAGAAATACAACATAGTCATTTGGAATAGCATTTCTTCTTTCTCTTGTGGATCGTCGTAATGGGATTGGTTCTTGAAGTATTGGTTCTTGAGGCTCTGGTTCTTGAGGATCTTGAGTTTGTTCTTCATTATCATTTGATACATCTTGAATGGGAGTTTGAATGACAATGTCTTGAAGATCTTCTGAATTTGCCTCGTTAAAAGCAAGTGAATCAATCGGTACTGGAATTGAAATTGATTCCTCCTCAAAATCAAAGTCTTTAACCTTATTTCTCCCCCCAAACTCAATATCCTCAAAAAATGTTGCAGTTCCTGTCTCAAAGATTGTCTTTAATTTGGGATCATAAAACTTATAGCCCCTGGATCGTTCAGAATAACCAATGAAGTAGCTGCTAACTGTTCGGGGATCTAGTTTCTTTTCATTTGGCCTATAAGGTCTTGCCTCGGCTGGACATCCCCATATATGAAAGTGATTTAGACTAGGCCTTTTGCCTGTCCAAAGTTCATAAGGTGTTTTGGCAGCTGCTTTAGTTGGTACTCTGTTTAGAATGTAAGCTGCAGTCTTTAATGCCTCTCCCTAAAGTGACTCTGGTAAAGTAGAATGACATATCATGCTCTTACCATATCCTTAAGAGTTCGGTTTCGTCTTTCCGATACACCATTCATGCTAGGTGAACCAGGCATGGTGTACTGTGGAACGATCCCACACTCCTCTAGGTACTTGGCAAATGGACCAGGACGTTGTTCACCCGAACCGTCATATCTACCATAGTATTCACCACCACGGTCAGATCTGACACACTTGATTCTTTTATTGAGTTGATTCTCAACTTCAGCCTTAAATGATTTAAAAACGTCCAATGATTGAGACTTTTCATGTATAAGAAATAGATATGCATATCTTGAGTAATCGTCTATGAATGATATAAAGTATTGTTGGCCATTCCAAGACGGTGTCGGAAATGGCCCACAAATGTCTGTATGTATCAGTTCTAAGACATCTGTAGCTCTATATGCGCCTAATTTCTTGATTTTGGTCTGTTTTCCTTTAATGCACTCAACACAAACATTAAGGTCTGCGAAGTCAATGGAATCTAGGATCCCATTAGACACAAGTCGTTCAATTCTATTTTTAGAAATGTGACCTAGACGCTTGTGCCACAATGCTCCTGAATTTGTGTGTTTAATTTTACGCTTAGTACCACGTGATTCCACATTCAAGGTTTCATTATAAGAAGCATAAGTATCAAGTAAATATAGATTATCATATGCCATAAGAGTGCCAGATCCAACAATATTTGAATTAATAGATAAATTAAATTTATTATTTCCAAATGAACAATGATAACCAAATTTGTCCAATGAAGAAACAGAAACTAAATTTCGTCTAAAAGACGGTACAACAAAAGTATCCATTAAATCCAAATAATAACCAGTACTTAATAACAACCTAAAATGCCCTATTGCCTCTACTTCTACCGACTTTCCATCTCCCACATAAATGCATCTTTCAGCATCATTTGGCTTTCGGTAACTCAGGCAACCCTTTCTTTCCACGCCATGCATGATACTTGGTACATTCCTTCTTTGCATGTCCAGTCATTTTACAATAGAAACAATCATTACCCTTATTTTGCTTCTTTTGTATCGGACCCTCATCAGCTTCATTCTTTATATCCTTATATTTCTTCCTTTTGCCCTTCCTTTTAGAGGTACTTGCCAAGTGAGCGCTTTCTGTCTTATCTTGCTTCATCCTCTCTTCTTCTTGCACACAATACGAAATAAGCTCGTTAAGAGACCATTTCTCCTTTTGACAATTATAGCTTATCTTAAATTGACCAAATTGTGCAGGAAGAGATATTAACACCAAATGCACTAGCAAGTCGTCTGACAAATCAAGTTTTAGTGCCTTAAGTTTGGAAGCAATGTTAGACATTTCCAAAATATACTCTCTTATGTTTCCTTTGCCTTTATACTTTATAGAAATCAAGCTTTGAAGGAGTGTGCTTGTTTCCGCCTTATCACTTTTAGCAAAGCGCTTTTCAATTTCAGCAAGGAAGTCTTTGGCACTTGTTATTTCTTCAGATATAGTACCCCTAAATGCCTCTGGAATGCCACGCTTTATGATCATAAGACTCATGCGATTGGAACGGTCCCACTTCTCATAATTGTTTTCTTTCATTAGAGGTACTGAAGTCTATAGGAGAAAGGGACGATTTATCATTAATGCAAGGTCAAGATCCATGCAGCCAAAAAACAATTAAAATGTTTTCCTTCCGGTCCTTAAAATTGGCACAATTAAAAACTAGAACTAACAATTTGAAATAAATCATGAATAAACTCAAATAACATATGCTCAATTAATGTCATAACTCATCTCAAGATATCTAGTGCACCATCAATATCAAGTCTTTGGACAATAATGTTAATTGCTAGTGATACTCTTGTTATAACAATTCAACATTGATAATAAAACATGTCAAATAATAAACCCCTCTTTGGATTGATTTATCATTTACATATGAAGCCTTAAAATTATCACATGTTTATCATTACAAAGTGTGTGTATATAATCATGTCAAATATCAATTTTCCTTTGGGCCAACTAATACTCACATAGAAACATATGCACACTAACATTCAACATTTCTCATGATCAAATCCATAAAAGAAGGGTCACTTTGGTGATTTCTAGTCTCAATAGAATCATTTAAAATGTCAAATAACTTTAATTTAAAATTATGACAAATTAAATTAAATTAATTTTCAAAACTGAAATATATTTATACCTTATATTGATTTTTATTAATATTCTTTATAGAATTGTGTTGCTTACAAATATATCTCAAGTTCTCATTTAAAATATTAGACATATCACTAATCCAAAATTTAAGCATAAAGAAAACATTTCTATAAGTAATGGATTAATGTCACTGTTTTGAAAAACAAAATCATAATAATATTATTATAGTCCAAAACGTTGCCTTAAAAAAATAGAACGTTAAAAGAAAAGAAAAGGCCATGGAGTCATACAGTAGCAATTCAAACCAGTTCAAAGGATACGAACACTGCCTTATACGAAACCGTGCTATCCATGTATACCCATGGTGGTATATATATAATATATAATAATCATCCGTAAAATCATTTATATCATTAAAAAAAAAATTGTGTATTGAATTATAATTTTCAATAACCCAATTTTTGAAATGCTAAACATCAATAATTACCAAAATTCACACATGATCAAGTATGGGAGGCTCTGATACCACTTGTTGGAAATTTGTCTTAATTAATCAAGACTTTATTATGAACCCATACTCAATTCATGATGAAATATAAAGCGGAAGCGTACCTTTAAAATCCATGAAGTTTTAATGAGAAGAAGATGATCTTGATAAGAAAATGACCTTCCAATTGTAGATTCCTTAATTCCTTAGTTCCTCTTCCAATGGGATAAGAGAATAAATATTTTATAATATTTTCTAGTGTCTACAATTGGGGACCATAACCTCTTATTTATATGAATCTTATGCCCTTTCATGAAGGGTCATATTTATTCATGTTTAAACTTTCATGCCCTTTCATAAAGGGTCATGACTATTCAAGCTTTCTTATTTTAATTTTACCCATCACAAAATAAAATAAGACTTTTGGTATCTACACAATATTTTTCATGATGATTATATCCTTAGCCATAAATATTATATTAATAGATCACTTTAACTTGGCTAATTAAATAATGGTCCTAACACATTAATTAATTTATTACATGTATGACCCAAAATAATATTCTAACATTACATGCTACACAAAATAATATTTTCATGATTGATTAATCTAAATATTACTCATAATGACTTGTTATCTCGTATTCATCACCTAGAAGAAAAGATAATCAATATACTTACATAATAATTTGTATGCATCATTACTGTCCTATGTAACATAAAAACATGACTCAAATACTTTAATAATAATCTTGTTTTATTTAAATTGCAAGTGTGAAAAAATATTTCTCTTTTCAAGATATGCATATCCTAAGTTACCAATAAATTACAAAGATATTTCTCTTTCTTTTTGTCACTAATTTAATTTATTTTAGTGGTGTCGAATTTTACATATTTGGAACTCTTTTCCAACACGAACAAAGTTCCCGTTACTTTGGCAGATGTCTTTGTTTAGCTATAGGTACACATTCGTACACCATACTAAATTGACCTCTAATCATGTATTTGACATACCATACAATTATAACAAAAATAAAAAGGAACTATTATTAAACTCTTTTCATATGCCCACTTCTCCAAGAGGAAAAGGGGTCATCATCATATTATTATCATATGATATTTGTCAATAATATCAAATTAGTAGCATCAATCATGCAAGTTATTTTGGACCACTAATGTTTCATATGAACACAAGAACAAGACAATTGTGATATTTCCAATAAAAAATCCAATCTTAGTGGAACTTGTGCTATCGATTTGGTGCATGATTTTAGTAAGATGTCGCATTCTGATGCAAGATGTACCACACACAAAAAATCGTATGAATGAGTTTGTTCCAAATGTCTAGCAACATTAACGTTTAATTTGAAGTGAGGACAAATCCAAGAATTAATTAAAAGCGTTAGGCTAAAGAAAATGCAAGAATAATACGAATCACTAAGTTAACGTGAAACAAACGAATGGCCCACATGAAGGAAACTCATCATGCATGCGTCTCAAGATAAGCATTTCAAAGCTTTACGCAAATGAATGAACCAATGTTGTGTGTGAAAGAAAACACAATGCCATTGCCATGCATTATGCATATACGTGCGTGGTGGTTTAGGTGTGGTTAAATGCTCAATCATAAACAATCAAATATGTGCCAGCATGCATGCAGAGATAAGAGTGTGATGTAATGCATCACTTATAAGACAACTTTAAATCCTCTCAAACACCGTAGATGTTAATGTCATCATATATCTATCAATTAATTATTATGTCAATCTTGTTAAAATGTTTTATGTGTTTTTATTCATAGAGTCGCTAATAATGTGGACTCTATGTCAATGATTGCCTCATAAAGCTGTCTTTGATTATGTCTTTGATAGGATACTATGTTACTAGTAATATGTATATGGTTTTGGTTTGATTTGATTTTTTGAGTGACTAAGGTGACACCATGTGTCATACATTAACTTTGTGCCGACACTTGCTTAGCTCATACTTTAACTCAATCGTATCGTATCGTTCTTTCTATCTTTTGTGAAATAATATCTTACCATTCTTGCTTTATATCTTTTGTGAAGTACTAATATTATTATGGACCGTTCACAAAGCTCAACCAAGGAATGGAACATGTAATTTTGATCTCATTGTTTATTACTTTGGTTAGATTTAATATGACTGTAACTCATGCGCGAAGCGTCGGATTAAGTGGAAGTAGTTTTAAGTGTCTAAACTATATAAAAATTAAATCTGAAACTTCAATTCTTTAAGCTCTTAATTCAACTAATTCAAACTAGGATGGAAAATTGATGAACTAGCTAGATATGAACTTCGATGTTAGTGGATGGATCAATGTACTTCGTTAATTCATTAGCAATCGGTTACATTTTTTAAAAAAAATTCAATCTAATACTACTTCGGTTCTATCTCATAAACGAAATTGCGAGAATTAAAAAAATTGGTTAAAATATTAAATTTATTGACTATTTTGTATAATTTTAAAAATTTATTCTTAGAAAAGAGAAATAGTTAATATGTGTAACTATTTATTATAGATTGCAAAAAAAAAAAAAATATAATTAGGGGTAAATTTGGAGAAAAAAATTATTAATGCATTTTAAAAGTTAAAAACGGTCTTATAACAAGAAAAAAACTCAAAAAGAGTCTTTTAATTAGGGACGGAGGTAGTATATTCATTAAGCATAAAACTTATCTAATTCATTTGTTAACATTTTATCAAGAAAAATATACTCATCCATTCATAAAGTTAAATTTAAATATTTAATTATTTTTTATAATAAATTATTTGTATTTTAAATTTCTCAAAAGCTATTTTTTAGAATTTCTCTTAAATATCTTTTGAGAAATTATTTTTAATCTAACCTGATCAGACTGGATCGTCACGGCGGCAGGATCCGGCAAGTTGGACAGAATGGGGGGTACCTGCAAGGTTCTCCAATGCCAAAGTAAGTAGCAACCAGAGAGAGCAAGCAAGAGTTTTAGGAAGTAAAGAATGAATATTTGACCCTCTAGTGAAAGAGGATATTTATAGCCCCCAGCGTTGGGCCAAGGTTTCTTAATTGGGCCAAATCCAATTGAAGGCCCACGTGCTAGGAAACTGCCAGAACACCCTCTGCTAGGACTGTTGTGAATTCAATGCCAAGAACAAAGTATAAAATAAGGAAGAATAAAGGACAAGGAAGAAGAGGAACACAAGAATTGGTTATAACTGCTATTCTTTCACTTTCTCTTAAAACAAGATTACAAGTTTACAAGAATAACAAATAACCTCTCTCACCCTAAATTAGGATTTGCAGCTTAGCAATGATGAGAGACTAGTATGCTATTTATAATAAAACCTAACATACTAACTAATGGGCTTTTTCCACAAGGCCCATTACACAAGCCAACTTAATAAACAAGCTAACTTAACAAATTAGGGTTTAAACACTAAAACCTAATTTAACATGCTAACAACCCTAGCATCTTCGACACAAGCATGTGAACAACCTTCGACATCATGCTTAACCCTGTCGAACCAAGAAGCTACCCTTCGGCCATACTAGAGTTCGATCCAATATCTCACAAATCTCCACCTTGGATCTAACTCTACAACATCAAGGGAACACACTAGCTTTCTTCATGCAGCTTTATCAACTGCATACAGTGGAAAAACTTGCAACTCGGCAATGTCTTGGTGATCATATCAGCAGCATTGTCTTCAGTCGAAACCTTCAGCACTTGGACTTCTCCACGCTCGATTACTCCTCTGACAAAATGCAGCCTCACATCAATGTGCTTAGTTCGCTCATGATAGGCTTAATTCTTCGACAGGTGTATTGCACTTTGACTATCACATTTAACAGTGATACCTCGACCTTGAAGTTTCAGCTCATTCGCAAAACCTTCAAGCCACAATGCTTCTTTCACAGCTTCAGTTAGGGCAATATACTCCGCTTCAGTGGTTGATAGAGCAACAACCTTCTGAAGAGTTGCTTTCCAACTAATTGCTGTGCCAAACATAGTGAAAACATATCCAGAAATAGACTTTCTAGAATCCATACAACCTGCATAATCAGAGTCGACATATCCTTCTATTACTGCTTTACTATCTTCACCCAAGGCTCCACCATAAATTAGGACTCTATTCAGAGACCCATTTATGTACCTTAAAATCCACTTCAATGCTTGCCAGTGAGCCTTTCCAGGATTCGCCATGTACCTGCTTACAAGACTGACTGCGTAAGCTATGTCGGGTCTAGTACAGACCATAGCATACATCAAAGAACCAACTATATTAGCATATGGGATGCTATTCATATAGGCTATTTCGACATCAGTACTGGGACACTGATCAACACTCAGCTTGAATTGAGGGTTTGTTGGAGTCACAACTGGCTTCGAATTCGACATACCAAACTTTTCAAGAATCTTCCGTAGATATGCCTCTTGAGATAGACATAACTTCGACTTCTTTCTATCTCTTCGAATGTCAATTCCAAGAATCCTGGAAGCAGCTCCCAGATCCTTCATATCGAACTCCTTATTGAGTTCAGCCTTCACCCTCATCACATCTTCAACATTGTTGCTTGCTATGAGAATATCATCCACATAAAGTAACAAAATAACAAATGAATTACCAGGTCGAAATCTGAAGTAAACGCAGTGGTCGAACTGACTTCTAATGAAACTTATGCGTGCCATGAACTTGTCGAATCTCCTATTCCACTGTCGAGGAGATTGTTTCAGCCCATACAAAGATCTCTTTAACTTGCACACATAATCTTCCTTCCCCTTTTCGACATACCCTTCAGGTTGCCTCATCAGGATCGTTTCATCTAGATCACCATACAAGAACGCAGTCTTCACATCCATCTGTTCCAGTTCAAGATCGAACTGTGCCACCATGGCAAGCAACATTCGAATGGACCTATGCTTCACAACAGGAGAAAACACATCATTGAAGTCGACACCTTCTTTCTGAGTGAAACCCCTTGCAACTAACCTTGCCTTGTATCTTTTCGACGTCACTCCTTCAATTCCTTCCTTAACTTTGAAAATCCATTTACAGCTGACTAACCTTGCCCCAACAGGTTTCTTGATCAGTTCCCAAGTATGATTATCATGAAGAGATTTCATCTCATCATCCATGGCCTTCAGCCATTCAGTCTTATTTCGACTCCTCATAACTTCCTTATAGTCTCTAGGTTCTTCGTCTAGAACCTCACTTGCAGAGATTAAGGCATAAGCTATAAGATCTGCATATCCAAGTCTTTGAGGTGGCTTGATGACTCTTCTCGACCTATCTCTCGACAATAGGTAGTCATCGTCAGTTTCCTCAACTTCAGCATCTTCTGCTTCTTCTTCGACTTCATCTGGGATATGCAATTCAGCATCAACATGCTCCACCTCAACAGGAATCTCTACCTGTTCCAGCTCTTCGTCAGATGTTTCTGTACTTCGACCAACATCATCAGTTTTCTTAAAAGCCATTTTAGCTTCATTAAAAACTACATCTCGACTGGTGATACACCTCCTGTGACCTGGCTCTAGGCACCATAGCCTATAAGCTTTGACTCCTTCAGGGTATCCCATGAACATACATTTCAGAGCTCTAGGTTCGACCTTGTCTTGCCTAATGTGAGCATAGGCTACGCAGCCAAATACTCTCAGTTTGTCGAGATCTGGTGGATGTCCCGACCAAACTTCTTCAGGTGTCTTCATATCTAACGCTGTCGAAGGACATCTGTTTATCAGATATGTTGCTGTCGAAACAGCCTCAGCCCAGAACACCTTTGTTAACCCCGCACTAGTCAACATGCATCTGACTCTCTCCAAAATAGTTCGATTAAACCTTTCAGCCAAACCATTTTGTTGTGGAGTACCTGCAGTAGTTCTATGCCTTGCAATACCAGAGGCAGCACAAAAACTGTCGAATGCCTCATTGCAAAATTCAAGGCCATTGTCGGTTCTCAACCTCTTGACCTTTCTGCCAGTCTGATTTTCAACCAGAGTCTTCAAACTTTTGAAATTCTCAAAAGTTTCATCCTTAGTCTTCTGGATGAATACCCATAATTTTCTGGAATAATCATCTACTATGGATAGAAAATACCTTGCTCCTGAATGTGATGGACACCTTGCAGGCCCCCAAAGATCAGCATGGATGTAATCAAGGGATCCATGTGTTCTTTGTTTGCCTTTGTTGAACTTCACTCTGCAAGATTTTCCAAGTACACAGGGTTCACAAAACTTCAGCTTTTCGATTTTGTCTCCACCAAGCAGATTTTGTTTCCCTAATTCGACCAGACCCCTTTCACTGACATGGCCCAATCTCATGTGCCAGATTTCTGTCTTCGACAAAGGTTTCGTGGATACAACATTTGTCGAACCACTTACAACTTCAGCCTCAAGGGTATACAAGCCTTGTTTCTTCACGCCTCTCAAGACTTCCTTCGACCCCTTCATGACTCTTAGGATACTTTTCTCTCCTTGGAAAACATATCCTTTCTTGTCGAATTCACCAAGAGAAAGCAAATTTCTCTTCAAATCAGGAACATACCTGACTTCAGTCAACAACCTTATTGACTCATCATGGAGCTTGAATCTCACAGATCCAACACCTGCAATCTTGCAAGCCTTGTTGTTTCCCAGCAATACTGATCCACCATCTTGATCACATAATTCCTCGAACAAGTCTTTGTTTGGAGTCATGTGCCAAGTGCAACCTGAATCCATAATCCACTCCTTCTTAGAGTCACTGCTTGAAACCACAAGAACATCAGATGATTCGAAATCATCTTGAACAATGGCAGCGTTGCCATTATCCTTACCTCCATGATATTTCAAGCGTTCAGGGCACACCTTTCTTGTGTGACCCTCCTTCTTACAATGGTAGCATCGAATGCCAGATGCTTCGCCACTGTAAGTCTTCGACTGGCTTTTGCCTTTCTTCTTGTCGAACTTACCATCCTTTCGTAAGAGTTTTCTTTTAACGGCCAAACCTTCGCCAACAGTCGAAGGTTTATGCTCCTTTCGTTCATTCAAGTCCTTAGAGTACAAGGCTGATTGAACTTCTTCAAACGTCAGGGACTCCCTTCCATACAAGAGAGTTTCTTTGAAGTGAGCATGTGATCGAGGCAAAGAACACAATAGTAACAGCGCTTGATCTTCATCATCGATTTTCACATCAATATTTTCAAGATCAAGAATCAGCTTGTTGAACATATCCAACTGCTCAGCCAATACTTTGTCTTCAATCATCTTGAATGAATACAAAGCTTGCTTCAGGTAGAGTCGATTTACCAGCGATTTAGTCATGTACAAACTTTCAAGTTTCACCCATAACCCTGATGCCGTCGTCTCCTTTGATACCTGCCTGAGAACCTTATCACCAAGGCTCAACAAAATTGCGCTGTGTGCCTTCTCAATCATAGTCATCTTCTCCGCTGCCGTTAATTCTGCATTCATGGCTGCCTCTCCCTTCAACGCTTCCAAACAACCCTGCTGAACCAGTAGGGCTTTCATCTTCAAGCGCCACTGACCGAAATCATTCACTCCGGTGAACTTTTCAATCTCATACTTTGTTGACGGCATCTTCTCCACGCTCACCGCACCAATTTGTTGTGAATTCAATGCCAAGAACAAAGTATAAAATAAGGAAGAATAAAGGACAAGGAAGAAGAGGAACACAAGAATTGGTTATAACTGCTATTCTTTCACTTTCTCTTAAAACAAGATTACAAGTTTACAAGAATAACAAATAACCTCTCTCACCCTAAATTAGGATTTGCAGCTTAGCAATGATGAGAGACTAGTATGCTATTTATAATAAAACCTAACATACTAACTAATGGGCTTTTTCCACAAGGCCCATTACACAAGCCAACTTAATAAACAAGCTAACTTAACAAATTAGGGTTTAAACACTAAAACCTAATTTAACATGCTAACAACCCTAGCATCTTCGACACAAGCATGTGAACAACCTTCGACATCATGCTTAACCCTGTCGAACCAAGAAGCTACCCTTCGGCCATACTAGAGTTCGATCCAATATCTCACAAGGACAGAGTCAGCAGGTGGTTCACGTTCTGGGTGAGCGTGGCGTAGGGTTCGGAGGTGGTTGACTAAATCCTTCGTTGTTGTAATATCCATGTGGCCAGTTCGTAACGGTAACTGGGAATTGGGCCCAAGCAGATTGGGCCTGCTCAGCTAGCCAAGGGACTTGGGCCTGCTCGGTCCAAAAGTAAGTATTGGGCCTGCTCGGCCCAGTCCAGAACAATTTTTAAAAAAATTAAAAAGAAATCAATTTTTACAAGATGAATGTTTGAAATCCAATGAAGCACAATCAGTCCATTATCTCCAGCGGTAGGCTTCTCTCTAGGAGCCAGCTGAGAGCAATGAAGATCATGTGTTAGAACTATTGAGGGTTGGGAAATCCTCGCCTTAAAAAAGGTGATTATTTTTCATTAATCAGTTATTATCTTCATATCTGAAGCTAAGTTGAACCATAATTCCTCTAGTAAAATTTTCTATCATCATCTTTACCCTAAAATGTCTAATTTTCATGTTAATGACTGCTCCACCGCTTATAGAGGCAGATTTGGTAGCTTGATTCTTATATGGATCCATTTTGTTAACATTTATTGTTGGTAACAATATTAATTTTATTTAGTATGATTTTTTGTATAGCGTTGATAATATTTACAATTGTCGTCTAATTGATTTATAAGGCTATCTTAGCCCCAAAAGCATCCCACTTGCTCCCAAATTTCTGATCTCAATAATTTTATTCTGATAATAATAGCTAAGATTGGATAATATATGTGGGCCTAAATATTATTAGTTTTGTTCAACATCGACCAAAGGCACAAATGACCAAGGCTCAATCTATCTCAAATCCACTCTATTCACCCAAAGATTAAAAATATCTCACATGCGAAGATCAAGGAACAATCTCGGATCTCTTATTTCATTATACTCATCTTGAATCTTGAACTAACTTGGGTGTTGGAGTGCTAACCATACAAGTCCCCGCCGTGCCACTGAAAAGGAGATCGGATCCACCATTCAAGATTAATAACTATTCAACTCTCTTCATTTCTGATTATTTTGTGAAGCTAAAGCATCCATTTTTGGTTATCAAATGGAATAGTATCGCCGTATGTGGGAAAAAACTTCTGATTCCTACGATTTTCGCGAAAACCATGTTCACTTTGTAAACACCGTTAAATAAACTCAGAAGTTCCATATCTTGATCCTTATGGTTCAGATCTAAATCTTTGATTTACCATTTTGTAACCTCCTTAGGTTACCGAATCAAGAGCGAATCAACTCCTAATTTCTACATTTTTTTGCAATTTTGCACTCGTTTTTCATCTTTATCGTCCACAACTTCCTTAGATCTTAGAATCAGAAAGCGTTTTGGAATGAAGATGGAGATTTTTCAACCACCACTTTCGCTTCACTTCTTCGAAATCCGGATCCCCGATTTCTTTGAGAAATCTGCAGAATAGCATAAGAAAGTATTTATGATCCAGATTTAGGGTTACGTCGGGGTATAAAGATGTTTTCCTTGAAGGGTGAGTCGAAAAGTCGTAATTCACCTCCCTAACTAACGTCGTCCTAACACTTCCCTCATGTTGGGGTTCTTACCAAATCGATTTGTAGTGAATGACACTCAAATACTACAAATTCATAGTTATCGACGGGCGCCGATCCAATACTAGGGTACATCATATGGTACCACAAGAGTTCCACTTGATGCACCGGGGTCTCCTCAAACCGAATCAAAGAGCAGAGGTTTACTAAGCAATCTCGAAGAAAGGTACTTTGAACTCTAGTTGCAAAGAAATATCTCAATAGCAATTTCCAAATGTCACTCAGCATCTTGTAGCTGCAAAAAATTTAAGATTAAACTATTAGTTAACTTAACTGATAAATAGCAAGAGTCGCCACCGAACTTTATTGATTCCACTGAAGGAAAGGAAAAAATGGATTAAACTCACAAAGAGAAATCTGGATGTGGGGGCTGGTTATGCAAGGGGAAGGTATTAGCACCCCTCACCTATGTGGTACTCCACAGGAACCTTTTGAAAATATGTGTCACGTTAAAACCATTTTTGTTTGCTAAAGAAGAAAGAAATGAGAAAAGAAAATATTATTTACAAAAGTTTGCTCGTCAAGACGTTGCATCTTGTGCCTACATACCTCCTCTGTGCAATGGAGAAGTCAGAGCATTTGTAGTTCTGCTCAAAAGTTTTGAAAAAGTTTTTATTGAAAAACAGCTTTAAAGGAAAAGAGTGCAAATGCACAAAAGAGTTTAAAGAAGTCACTCGACAAAAGTCAAGGTTTTATTATGAAAAAGAGTGAAATTTGAAAAACAATGTCGATAGCGATGCACAAGGAAATTGGCTTACAGAGAGTGGGTTAGGGCTTGGTATATGGACCAAGTAATGCGGCGGTGAAGATTTTATTTTAAAAGAAGATGGAAGATGTAAATGGAAACATACAAGCTTATACAGGTAAAATCCATACAAACAAGCATAAAGATTCAAACATAAAGGAATGAACATGAAAGGGGTAAAAGTGTAAGTGTACTAGTTAAAGACTAGCCTCTAAACTACCAACTGGAACGATTGATCGTGTAGGTCTCTCTGTAGCAAATCCAGGTAGCAAGTTGTGTAAGTGTGCTTGTATAAGTACGGTTGATGGCGATGCGTGAAGTGCGATCGACTTACGGTAGAAAACGGCTAAGAACCTAATATTCTTTTATTTTGAAAAAACGATTAAAAGCATGCAAGCAATAATAAAATAAAGCGGTAAAGGAAAGCGGTAAAATTATGACAAGGCTTCGAGGATGGGGATTACAAATTTAACAAATGGGAATGAAACTAATTACGAATTATTACAAACCCGAGCGAAAATTAAAGTGAAAAATAAAAGATCGGTTTCATTTTAAAGGCCCAATTTTGACCGATAAAATTTTGATTTTTGGTGGATTCAGTTAGATCGGTTTATCAAATAAATCAGGTGAATTTAATCGGTTTAATATTTATTAAACTAAATCCATAAAAATTATTTCTTAAAAAATTCAGTAACATTTAATTTTTTAATTTTACAAAAAAAATCAAAAGTTTAGAATAGCATTATACTTTTATTATTAAAAAAATTATTATTATTATATGATAATATTTTCAATATTATTTAACATTAATTTGATCATTGTCATACTTTAAAGCATAGTGTAAGTAACAATTAAAATTTTGTATTGCATTTTCTTATATTCTTGTGAATAAACAATGTCATTATTAGATTATGAAAATGATAATATCATAACAACATTATTGAACTCCATTTTTAAAATATACCAATATATAATAATATATATATATATATATATATATATATATATATATATATATATATATATATATATATATATATATATATATATATATATATATATATATATATATATATATATATATATATATATATATATATATATATATATATATATATATATATATATATATATATATATATATATATATATATATATATATATATATATATATATATATATATATATATATATATATATATATATATATATATATATATATATATATATATATTAGTTGAGTTCGGTCGAATTCGATTTCTGACGGATCCAAAATAATCATCCGAGTCCAACTAAATCAACTCTGTACAATCCAAATTAAGCAACTGAATCAACCCGACACCCGATCCAATCCAAACCATTTGCACAAAAATTACAATGAATCGGTCGGCTGAAATTTGTCCACCCCTATCATAAACTATTTGTGGGGATCTAAAAATGAAGAGAAAAAATTGTTTTGGACTAGATGGAGTAACATGTGTCTAATCAAGGAGAGAGGTGGATTGGGATTTAGAAACATGAGCATTTTCAATGACGCACCGTTAGCCAAAAAAGTATTTATGATCAACCATGACTATATTATCCATAAATGCCTTAAGGCTAAATACTTCCCACATACTACCATTCAAAAGGCCAAAGGAGAAGCTAACAAAGGAGAAGCTAAGGATAGTTCCATCTAAAAAGTATCATTCAATCTAAGAAAAACCTCATTAAAGGATGTTGTTTGAGTATACATAATGGGAAATATATCAATGTGTGGGAAGATCCTTGATTGCCCTATTAAGACCGGTTTAGGTTTAAAGTCCTAACTTAAAACCCTTGAATTGCAAGGTGTTTTGGACTAAGGACCTAATTGATGAGAATAGCAACATTAAAACACTCCCCTCATTAATACTATCTTCCATCCCTATAGTATCAAAACTCACCCTAGGTTGAAAACCCTGTGTTGACGTATTCTCCGCAAGGCTATTCCTGTGAGAGTAGTTTTAGACAAAAGAGGCAACTCCCCCTCTTCTGCCCTAGATGCCTTAAGCATGGACCTCTGGTTAAGCTGGAAGAGATCCTTGCCATCTCACCCAAGTGCTCTTGGGTAAAGGAAAATAGATTTAAACACCTAATATTATTAATAAAATTCTTTTAGGTAACACTTCATGTTCCCTAACTAATCCTGACAAAACAAACTTAAGATGGACAGTTATACAAAAAAAGAAAAAATGTGACAATCACAAACACCGTATCCTGTTTTTGAAATTGGTTCATAAGCTCCAGAGTACATGTACTTGTTCAATGTATTCCTTGTAAAACTTGAAATCTTTCTTTATTCCACCCGTTACCTCAAAATGCAAATGCGTACGATCATCTTTAAATAGAAAATGTCTCATCTTTATATTCTATCCCTCACTATGAAAGGGAATAAAGAATAATAAGGACTATATTCTATTTCCTCTCCAGTGTGCCTGGATAATAGCAAGACTATATAACCAGCTCACAGACCTGCATAAGCTGAGATAAGAAAAACTTGCATGGCGTATATATATCTTGGGATCAACCAAAGTTGTAATGGGTTGAATAGTTGGATAAAGTGTTGTTTGTATATTTGTTTGCAGTGCCCAAGAAAAATATATTTCAGCAGCATCTAGCTAAAGTTTTGCCCAAACAGGATATGGGCATTCATACGTCCATCCAGGTCCAGAGTACCGCATACAATGTAACCACAAACCTTCTTCATCAACATCATATCTGAAATTTAAAAATTGACAAAAAAACAAGTTCGGTGATTGAGCCGGTGATACAAGGGTAGTCACTTTTCAGAATAGAATCAAGTGGATTATAAGATTAAGTTACTGGATGTTTAACATATAGCAAACTAACAAGTCATAAATAAGCTTCCATTCCATAAAATATATAAACCAAAACCAATGTGTGTAGTTTGACTAATTATCTAGTAATGGCCAATATCCAAAGCAACGTTAAACATTTATTTGGATCAACAGTGGTATCAGCAACATCTCCATATTCTTCATACGGAAAGAAATTTTTTCTACAAAAATCATACATATGAAGTACCCAGCAGAAACTATACACAGCTTTGAGCTTCTAATTTTTAAGCAGATATCTATTTACCTAATTCCTACCTAATCATATTCTAAGGCCACACACCCAAATTACATAAACTGTAGAAACATGCAATCTAATTATAGTACCAGAGAAGTTTGTTTCACGCTTCTCTAATTAATATGGTTTCGTCTAGTGATGTAATACAAAGTATGGGTTGACCAAGAAAAAATCTACCCTCACAACCAACATAGGATGAACATTATATTATACACAGCCAGACAAAGGCGTGGGCATAAGATAATTTGCATTTAACTTGCTTTCAAAGTTAGTACAGTACAAAGCCATAAACAAATATTTTTGCTTTTTATAAAGACGGAGGATTTCATACCCTTTCGGAGCCAAATTTGGACAATTCGTACACATGGGATCAAGGCTAAAATCCTCGTTGGAATTTTCTTGACATTCGTTGGCCATTTTTTCATCAAAATTTGATGTCAAAGAAACATCAGATATGCGAGCCGATCTATCAGCAGTTGACCCATTAATAGATCGATCAGCAGGTTTTTCTGAGATGTACAACATGTCATTGGCTATTGGGTGTCCAGAATACTGTAAATGGACGCGTATCTACAGAAAAAGTGGGTATTTGTTAGCTCAGATATTTGCATCAGTAATAGGTTTAAATAAAGATGAAGTGCATGATGCATTTTGTCAATTGACTTCACATTTCCAGATGCTGCAGTAATTTCCATTTTATCTTTATTGCATATATTCTCCATCAGGTTTATTAATGAAACAATGGCAAGCTTGCATGTATATAGGCTGGGATAGCATGACTGGCATGAAGCATGTGAGCTACTTAAGAATATGTTGTCAGTGACTGTTGTGACATGTCACTGACAAGTTCACATGCTATTTATATTCATGCAATGGCAACAGCTCTGCATCAAAACCTATTGAAGGTACCAGCGATGTTTTCTTTGGTGGACATAAATGTAATGTTTAGACTAAAGATATAAAAGACACATGAAAGGCATTACATCAATATGTTATAAAGATCGACACAAAGAAAAAGGATAAAACAAAAAGCTAAAACAGAAAGCATACTCAAACAAGCAGCTTAAGTCTGGATAAGAAGAAAACAATCAAACAAAATCGGGCAACAACCTTCTTACCTGATGGGTGCGGCCAGTGACTGGTTCACATAAGACAATACTATGAGTACCATTGCTACTAATCCGAGTAAATTTAGTAGAGGAAACCTTCCCTTTTGCAGAGTCTCTGACCTTCATTATCAAACATATACCCACTTAGATTTATCAAATAAGAGAACGTCTTGCCTTGCCATACTTTGAATTTTAATCAAAAGAATGTATCAACTTCATTTTTCTTCCAACAATATTTAGTTCTTATCAGAACATCAGAATAACCAATACAATAATAGCCAACACCCAGGTTGTTTTCTGTTGTTATATGCCCACTTAAATTTGATCATTTAGCAGTGACTAAAGAGCCAATGGTGGTGGCAATTCTATTTAACATGTGAATTATTTTTAAATTATATTTCTGATAGGTATGATTGTGTGAAATTCTAGATACTGGTGATCTATATTACAAGGTATCTGACAATTCACTTCAGCTGAATTTGAGTTACAATCGTACTTACTACTGAATGGCCGACTCTAACCTTAATACACTTAACATGAACATTGAATGAGTTGGGAGTGTAAGTAACTCAGTGGGCTTAAAAAGAGCTATTGTGGGCCCGTTTGTTTTAACTTTTAAAAAATAGATTTTTTCTTTGTATTTTCAAAAATAATTTTCATAAAAACATTTTTTTTAAATACTAAAAGTTTTTTAATTAATTTGTTATAAATTAAAAGACTAATTTTGCCATCTAGTAACATAATTATATATTTTTTAAGTTTAAAACATAGTCAAAATCATATAATTTTTCAAAAAGATATGTCTCAAAAATGATTTTTATAAAAATCATTTCAAAAGAGCTTCTAATTTAAGTGAGTTTTTGAATTTCTGATATTCAAAAAAAATTATAGTAAAAGGATGAAATACTTAAAATAGCTTTTTCTTAAAAATTATTCAAACTAATTTTTCTTTTGAAACTTGGTTAAAAAAATTCTTTGTAAATTTTTTTAAACAAAAATGTGTAACACTTTAAAAATCATATTTGAAAAAAGCTGAAACAAGGCTCTATATCAATAATAAATAATTCATAATCATTTATATAAGGTTTAGAAGAAAATTTACATAGGATATCACTTATTTGAGATTTTTTAATTAGCAAAATATTTCCAACTAATTAGTTTTCACACAATTAAAATTAGGGGTGGCAATTAAATATGTGATTGTTTTTCTCTTAAGCTAGAAACCAGATCCTAAAAAAACCATATCATGTGAGCAGTTCTTTCTGATTCACTAACAATCAGAATAACGTCACATTGTTTTCATTTGTTCTTTATTTTTAGGAATTCGTAAGGGAAAAAGTGAAAACGGCAAAATCTCTTGTTCACCATTTCTCGTACAAATACTTGAAAATGAAAATAAAGTGAAATTTATAATTTTTAGTTTAATAAAAGAATGTTTAGTTAAATCAAACAATGACTTACCTCTGCTGTGCTCCTTCCTTCTCGAGCATTATAGTCTATATTGGCATCAATAGTAAGCTGAAAAGTAAAAAACAGTCACGAGAAGAGTATCTCAATTTTGACTCTGGTAGAACAGAACTTAATCATGTATAGCTAAAATCAACACATATCCCGCAAATGAGAGTTCTTTGAACTATTAACAAATAACTAGACGTCTCAGATTAAAGTTTCGGTTAACCAGGGTTTGTTTAATTGTAACTTTCTGTTTTCATATTTTAGAAATATTACACAACATTATCCGTACAATACTTAAAACTCAAACCAAGTACCTTTTGAAGGTTTTAAGTTTAACAAATGTTTCGAGAACAACTGTTCTCATTGTGGCAATATTGCAGTTAGTAATTTCAATTGAGGGTAATGTTATCCTGAACAATAATAGTGCCGCATTGATTTGGTCAAAGTAAAAATATACATATGTACACGCCCAACCCAACCTGTTTCTTCTTCAAAGATAACTGCAAAATACAGATATTTCTTGCATCCATCTTATTCACCTTCTCTCAAAATCTCTCTAAAGAGCTTCATAATTGAGTTATTTATGCATATCAAAGAGAGGTAACTATTTTAGACCTAAATTGATAAGCCTAAATGACACTTATATCAAATTGTGTTATTTAAATATCAACAACACCCTTAATGATTCTCCAGAAGAAGGATAATAGAAGTAATTAATAAGTAATCCTGATGATGCTATACTTTGCTAACAAACAAACAAAAAAGAAAACTAATAATGTCGCATTGTTATCAATTTAAATACTTGCAGGGCTCACTTCTTCAGCATAATATAATAGCATAAGTCATCCAAGGCCAAATATAATACCTCATCCTCGGGAAATTCTCCAACTACTTTTGCAATATACTGTTTCTTGACTAAGCCAGCTTCAATCTGTAACAATCAAATTCTACAGTTACAAAGGTTGTATAGGGAAAAGACTTTAATGTTGACATATTTATTGTAAATTAACCATATTCTTTTTTTAGGAATTAATAAAATCAAACATATTCTGTCAAAGCTATGAACTCATCAAGATATTGACAACATATGAGTACATGACACAACAAACTTAACAATTTTCTTCAAGAGAGGACTGCTACTACACGGACATAGACTCAGTTGTGCTTGGAGACTTTTTAGCACTATGTAAGTACAAGGGACCAGCGAAAAAACCTGGTCAGACCAGAATGGTTTGAGTCTCAGTACGCAGATCCATCTCGTACAGATAAGGTAACATTGGAAGCCAACTTCCAGATTGATTGGCACGATCTTAAGATCATCAAGAAAGAGATGACAGGCTTGGGATTAAGCAGGGGGCCAAGAGGATACCAGTATATCACGAAGATTTATGGGTGGATACTGATCCAGTTGACATAAAAGACTTGTCCTCCAACACAAACCTTACCAATAGCTTGGTAAGTGTGAGTTATATTCCAGACATTTATTATTGCAGCCAAAGGGGATAAATTGAGTATACATGCTTTTGGATATAATACATGAGGAAGTATTTAAAACTATGAAGCTCTTCATACAGAAATCACTATCAGTACTCGACCATAACCTTTTGTAAAACTATATTCCAAGAAAATATATATATATATATATATATATATATATATATATATATATATATATATATATATATATATATATATATATATATATACCTTTAAACTTGCAATATAATAGTCTTACTAAATTCAAGTATAACTTGCTAGTTATGTTTGGTATATGCAAGTTCACTGTTCAGGGCACGCAAAAGAATATACCTCACAAGTCATAAATTCATAATTGCATTTTTTTTGGTGAAATAATTTAATTGAAGATATAATGAAACCTCCTGTGTATCAGAACATTTACTAATTAAAAATATTCATATTTAAAAATTGAAGAAACAAGACAGCTCAAATGCTTTATGCATTATGAACTATGTTGCTCACAAAATGTCATGTAAATGAAATAATGTAAGAGAGACAAAAATGTGAAGAAACAGACACAAGTCCAAGCTTAAACTCACCTCCTGCCTAAAACTGTCAGCTTTTGTAGCATTTCTGGCTATAATAAGGAGCCCAGAGACAAGGCGATCCAGTCGATGGATAGCTGAGATGATGTGTCAAGGAAAATTGCAAGTACAAAATCGATAAACTCCGGGAAATAAAACAAAAATCAATTACAGAATGGTTAAACTCTGAGACAGGGAAAATGGAAGTAAAAAATTGATTGATTCATTCAAAAATAAGTATGCAAAATGTGCATGGGAGAAACTATATTTTAAGTTAATTGAGAATTGAAAACCTTATCAGAAATGACCCTCCTTTTTATGATGATTAAATAATTTACTTCCAAAATGAATTTTAGGATACGAAACAGAGGCGCCAGTCCATGCTCTGCTTGAAGGATGCCAACAACAGTGTTCTTACGATATTGACCACATGGATGAACCTATGTACCAGCTAAAACTCACAGCTTTAGTTCAATGTGTATCATACTAAGCAAACTATCATTATGGAGCACCTCACTCGTAGGTAACTAATAGAAAATCCATTAAAAAATTTGAATTTTGTAAGAAATAATTCAAAAACATTAAGCGTCATTAGCCAAAAACCATTGAGCCACTCTCTAATATGAAAAATCAAAATTTCAGTCTTCTCTCTATTACTATGTATTATAGTTAAAATCAAAGTTTTATAACTCGGGCACTCGGCTAATTCACTTATCAAACTTACTTACAGGGACAGATGCCGGCTTACAAACAGTTAGCACATCTGCTTCTTTTAGAAGAATAGGAACCTCACAAGCCATCACAGGTGGTTCATGCCTGAAACCGTAACAGTAACAGAATCATTTACAAATTCAATTAGCCTTAGAAAAGAAAAAAAAGCACCAAGTATTATTTCAAACCTGTGTAAAAAATGGCTTATCTTTTGAGATGATCTAACTACATACGAAACCGGCACCATTTCACCATCAACTTGAATCCTTCCACATTTCACTGCACTAACCTAAAATCCAAACAAATAATCAAATGACTAAGGCTACGGAGCAACATCATTTCGGCGTATAATTATAAAAATTACAAACTAGTAAATCAAAATAATAAAAATAGAAAATTTCTTACATAATATTCATAAGGTCGACCTTTAAACTCCTCAGCAAACAAATCTACAATGGTTTTACCAGCCCATCGATTTTTCACCTAACAAATTGAAGATTTCTAGGGTTTAACTAGGGTTTTAACAATATAACTGAGAATTTAAAAACACTATGGAAGAATTAGCAAACGGAACTAACATGAGCGATGAATTCGAAGTAGTAAGGTCTAACGAATCGAATCCCTGCACAAATTCCATCAATAGAAAGAAAAAAATTTCAATTTCAATTTCAAACTTGTTAACGGAATGTGTGGAAATTCTGAAACATTTAATATTTACCGTTTCGAAAAATATAGTCTTGCGGTAGCGGGGGGTTTGCTGGGGTTTGCCATACGATATCCATACAGTCGTTCTTCTCTTCTCTCTTCCTCTTCATCATCTTCGCTCACGTACTATAGCGCTGAGAAAGATTGTGAAAACTTGGAAGGTAGTGTCTGTTAAAACGACATGTTTTACTATGTCGTTCTGGCCAATTTAAAACTGACCGTCGTTTTATTGCCCGATGTGAAAATTTGTCTCATATCATGGTTTTTATTTTGCATATTTAGTTCTAAGCATTTAACTTTATTTCTGATATTCTAACTGATCTCTCCAATAAATTCTAGAAGAAAAAAATTTAAATTTTTAGTGACGTGTGTGGATGAATAACAAGACAATTAATACAAATCTATGTCAATATATATATTAAAAAATTTATATATGGATAAAATTATCGGGAAATTTTTGTTTTAGGAGGTTAAAATCTCCCACAAATCATTAATAATGTGTAAAAAAAATTGCACGAAGAAGTTAATGTATTCATATCATTGTATTATAAATCTTAAACTTTGATGATGGTGTTGATAACATTGATCCAGACATAGTCGGGCATTAGGATTGAAGAACAAGCCTAAGTCATTTGGTATTGATAAGAAAAGAACATTCACGCAAATATGCAGAATTTTTCACAACAAATTACAAATAAAAACGGGACTCTTTAACTTTATAATTTTGTATGCACAATATCATATTCAATTAATTCCTCGCAAAAAGAAAAGTAAGGCTATGTTTGGGAGTTTGGAGGGGAGGGGAAGGCTTCAAAAAAACAAAAATTTTAAAAAAATATAGGAAAATATTTGACATTTTTTGAAAAAATGAATTTGTTTAGAATGATAAAAGAGTTATTATCATTACTAAATTTTTAATTTTTAAAATAGTATAACAACCTAAAACAAATTTGAAAAATTTATGTAAGTCCTTCAAACCCTCCAAAACCCTCCTTCAATACAATTTTTGAGTTCCCCCATTTTATGGGGTTTATGGTGTCATGAATAAACTCAAACCCTCCAAAACCCTCCTATCCAAAATTCTTTTATCCTTTTCACCTAATTCCTTCTATTTCCCAAAGCCCTCCTCTCCCTTCCCCTCCAAACTCCCAAGCATAGCCTAAGTGAATTTCAATCACAAGTCAATGAAACTTCAATCTAAACATGACATGACTTGATACATTTACAATAATTTATATTTCAGCAACTAACAATGAAAAGAAAAAATCGAATTTGCAGTGGCGAAGAGATCTATAGCGTTCAACCTCAATCATAACACTTTTACCCTTGTACTTATGAGTGGTCTCATCACTGCAGCATCCAACAAGGAGATAAGTGTTTGAAAACTTTTAATTAACAAACAACAAAATTTATTATTACAACATGAAGAAGTTCAATCAAACAACAAATGTAGCAATTAGCATAGATCTAATCCAACAATAAAAAAAAATCATAAACAAACTCAGCATGCCTTTAAAATAACCGGTAAGAATAAGATTTGGTTTTGCATCTGGCCTTAAGTTTTGATGATAACAATACTTAGTTTTTTAAAGCACAATTTTGTATCATAATGGTTTTGTTTAGTATGTAGCTGAAAGATAACAGGTTCTAACTCTGAAGAAGTGACATGTGATGTCATCAGTTTTTGAACTCAACACACTCTGACTCTAATGAGATAACAAAGTGTGCTTTACAAAGATAATTCAAGTTTGGAATACTTTTGAAAAACGCTTCATCAAAAAGCATTCTGAAGTCTATGATGATTAGAGGATAAGATCAAAAAAGTTTTACGTGAGAAAATAGTACATAGTACAAGATCGTCATTCTCTCCACTACCTTGATTTCATGGGATATAAATTGTACTATTGTAACATTTTTGCAAAATGATATGCAAGAATACAACTGGAATTTTGAAATTCCATTTCTGTCCTCCAACGGATCTTTCATTGCATATATAAAGGAGTGTTGAAGATATTGAAAGTAAGAATTTTGATCAAGCATCTTTAACGTGATATTTTTGCTTACAGAGAGAGAGAGAAACTCAAGAATATTTTCAACACACTCGATAAATTTTTAGTTCATACTCTTTCATAGAAAATATATTTGTGTGTAATTCTTTGATATTCATTTGTGTAATCTGCTTTTTAGAAGCATCTTGGTAACACACCTTGTATCTCAACTTTTGAGTTGTCTTTTCTTGAGAGACTATGTGAAGAAGATGTTCATCGTCTATTTTAATTTAGTTTTGATAAAGACAAAAGTTTATCAAATAAAAAAATCAAAAAAGAAATATCAAAGAAGAAAAAACTTGGAATCAAGAATGCATAAGCTTATGGATATTTTGGAAGTAAAGAAAATTAATCTTAATACTAAGGTAATCAATTGCAATTCTATATGTATACACTTTAGATGCTCAAAATATTTTATATATTTTCATCTCTACAGTTTCTAAATTATCATGCATAAAAAACTTTGAATCAAAGACATAAAAAAAGTTGATTTGTAAAGCTGTCAGAACTTTTTAAGTCGGGTCACTTGCACCTTTTAGGTCATGTCTGATTAACCTATTTAACAAAACCTGATACGGTATGAAATTTGAAATTTGAAAAACGTTGTGAACTTGTTAAATCAAGTCATCGGTTAACTGACTTAAGAAGTCATATACACAATTCAAAATTGTGTTTTCATGAACCATTTTCATTCTAAACTATTACAAACCTTCATGAAAATGTCACAAACTTTTGCATTAATTCATAGAGGTTTCTTAGGATAAATTTAAGGCAAAACACATTATTTTCATATCACCTCTTTCATACATCATTTTTACATAATTCAAACAATTTTTCAAGTGTTCATATTTTCGTCTAAAATGAAACTTTGTGCATAACTTTTTTTTCATTGAAAAGAGTTTCATTCATATTATTTTGAGCACTTAAGTGTGTATATATGTATATATATATATATATATATATATATATATATATATATATATATATATATATATATATATATATATATATATATATATATATATATATATATATATATATATATATATATATATATATATATATATATATATATATATATATATATATATTTGGATTGTGATTAAGAGAAAGAGAAGATTAATTTGTCATATTCTTGGAATTCAGGTCAATTCTTCAAATTAATAAATACCTCTTTCAATCAAACACTTAAACTTCCAAAATTTACATTTCAAATATTCAAATTTCGTTCAAGAAATTTTCTGTATACTTTCATATCTCTTAAACCAGGAAATTCTTGAGCAATCTAACGCTTTAGTGATTGTGAATTATTGTTATTGGAAGGGAAGATCATTTACTTTGATATATCACTTAAGGTTATAAAAGTGACCATTATTCTACATCATTATTCATCAAGTATTATGTAAAAATCCTAATCTATCAAAGGTGTTTGATATTAGGTGTATTGTCTTAACATCCAGGATTATTGGAGTTACAAGAAAAGGGAGGATCGTTTTCTTTTCTTGTTGAATAAGTTTCAATAGGATTGTTCTTGATAACTTGGTTTGAGTCTTGTTTAGTGAGATCTAACAATATTAAATTCACTTACATGTTGTAAGGGGACTAGACATACTCTCGGACTGTCAAGGGAACTAATATAATTTTCCAATGTGTTTTACTTTTCGTACTTTAACGCTTTCTTTGTCTAACCTAACTAGAAAAGATATAACCAATATTCATAAAAATCAGATAAAGTTCTAAAGTCCTAATTCACCTCCTCCCCTCTTAGGCGCACTCAATACTTACAGACTATGGTAGAGTTAAAATTCTCAAGAAGGCATTGACAGTAGGTCTTTGTGGTTGTAATCAATTTGATTATAGTGGATTAAGTCCTTGTAAGAAGGCGAAATCACCTTTGTGGTGGACTGGAGGTAGTTTCGCTAACAGCGAACCAGGATAAAAATATTGGTGTTTATTATTTTTAGTCTAAGTTATCTCATTCTTCTTTTGGGTAGCGAAAAAGTTTCAATCTTGAAATCCATTTCAAACTCCTCATTTCTTGTGTTTCCTTAACCTTCAAACCCATTATTGGAAATGAGAATTCAACAAAATTGATGAGTAAAATAGCGAAATTAAACTCAATTGAAGTTTAGATAATAGATAACAAACCAACATCAGAGTTATTTGCATTGTTGACCCACTGAAAATCCTTCCTCCTTGTTGCTAACAAACCAACATTATAGTTATTTGCATTGTTGACAGGAGTAACTGAAGGTTGTGAAGGGAAAAATGTAACACCCCTCTAATAACCCGCGACAGTTAAATAAGTATTAATCAGAGTAAACATGCAAGAGGTGTCACAATTCATAAAATGAAGAAAACACACGTCGGTACATATCATGCATTCACTGAAACAACTGAAATTATAACTCATTAAATAAAATCATGCTTTACACAGCGGAATTAAAAGCACAGAGTCAACATTCATCATTAATGTATCCGACTCAACCAACAAAGCCAATTAGAGTTATAATCAACTAAAAACAAACGTGTTCCCAGTGTTACATCTACCAGAGCATGACACCGACACTATAACTAAAAACCGACTTATGAGCTAATCCTCACCAAGTCGCGCCGCTATCCTCAATCTGAAAATGACAAGTAAGGGTGAGTCTCATCGCAGTTAACCAATGTTATTGCATCATAAATAATAACATATCATAGTTATATCATTCACCCAATTGTTTCATACTCAGACAATTTAATCATTCATACATCCACGGATAAACAAACAGTCAACATGTATCATCTATCATCATGCTATAAACACATCATGCACATGTATGAAACTGACACTATGCATGTGGTACCAATCATCACCAGTGGAATCATCCACCGACCGATCTATCATCATCCAGATACGGCCCTGCCAGCACAAATTCCACACAATGGGAATTCTGCCCCTCGCTGAATCCTCTCATCATATAGGATTCAGCCCATGTTTATGAATGCATGCAACATATATATAACATACTTTCACCATTACCATCCTATGAGTAGCATCATCTATACTCATTTCATCATCATCATCAATACTAAGCATGTTCATATATACATCACATCATTCAATACAATCAATCATCAGTAAACCACAGAATCACATCTCAAGGTTTACACAGTCTAAAACAGCATACAAAGAGGCCTACAAATCGAAAGTTACACATCATCGAACTTTCTAGAAAAATCACAAAAACAGAAATTTCACATACAGGAAGCCATACGCGTATCATAGGGTCCATACGCGTCCATACGCGTATCCCCTTGCCTCATACGCGTATCATACGCATCTCAACAGAATCAGATTTTGCCTACAAGCAACCTCATACGCGTATCGGTCTTGCCATACGCGTATCACCAGAATAATTTTCCTCTTTCAAAATTTCCATACGCGTATGAGCATCCTCATACGCTCTCATACGCAAAACACCAGTACGTGGTATTTGGGACAGGGCAACTGCGTATCATACGCGTATAACCCATTGGGAGTGTCCCCCATACGCGTATGACCTCATCCCATACGCGTATGGCACTGTTTCATACGCGAAACACCAGAAAATGCCCAGAACCTGCAGAATTCGTAACAGTCCAAAACCCATTCGTTTTTACTCATACCAGTCCACGATTTTGAGCCTAAAAACCAGAAAAATCACATCTAAACAGCATATGAATTCGTCCATAACCATAGTATATGATCCCATAATCAATTTCATTCATCATACCCTAAATCTATCAGTTATTAGGGGTTAACAGTCCAAATTCAATGATGAACACAGATAAAAATTCATAATATAGAATCAATGGATCCAATCATACTCCTAATCCATACTATCACCCATAATACGATAAAAGAGATTAAACGGAGAGTCTCCCCTTACCTCAGATAAAAGTCTTGGTTCTTGGTCTCTCCCTCTACAGTTCTCCTTCACGTTCCTTGTTCCCAATTCTGTTCTTTCACGTTCTTTCTTTGTTTCCCAATTTCCAATTATTTTATGAAAAATAATAATATTGAGATTAGTGAAAGCTTTACTAAATTACACCCCCATCTTTACTATTTCCTCATATGGCCCAAATGCCTTAAACCATTATTTATTCATTATTTCCTCAAAATCCTTAATAATTCTAATTATTAATTAAATATTTCAATTTAAATTAATAATAAAATTATACGGGTGTTACAACTCTCCCCCACAAAAAGAGTTTTCGTCCTCGAAAACATACCTCAGGTAAAAAGTTCTGGATAAGAGTCTTTCATCTGACTCTCTAGCTCCCGAGTAACATTTCCCTCAGCAGGTCCTCCCCAAGCTACTCTGACCAAAGCTATTTCCTTGCCTCGCAATTGCTTCAGCCTTCGATCCTCAATCCTCACAGGTAAAGTCTCAACCGTCAAGTTATCTTTCACCTGTATATCATCTACTTGGATCACATGGGACGGATCTGAAATGTATTTCCTCAATTGAGACACATGAAATACATCATGCAAATTTGCAAGCATCGGCGGTAAAGCGATACGATAAGCCACTTCTCCCACTCTTTCAGAAATTTGGAATGGTCCGATAAAACGTGGAGTCAACTTCTTGGACTTCAACGCCCGACCAATCCCTGTCATAGGAGTAACTCTCATAAACACATGATCTCCCTCTTGAAACTCAAGTGTTTTCCTCCTCTTGTCATGATAACTCTTCTGACGACTCTGAGAAGCCTTCATCTTCTCCTGAATCATCTTAATCTTTTCCGTAGTCTGTTGTACAATTTCTGGACCAATCACAACACTCTCACCAGATTCGTACCAACACAACGGCGTCCTACATCTCCTACCATACAAAGCCTCAAACGGAGCCATACCAATACTCGAATGATAACTGTTGTTGTAGGTAAACTCAATCAAAGGCAGATAACTATCCCAAGTACCTCCTTTTTCCAACACACAAGCACGCAACAAATCCTCTAACGACTGAATCGTCCTCTCAGTCTGTCCATCAGTCTGCGGATGATAAGCAGAACTCAATCTCAGCTTAGTACCCAAAGCTTTCTGCAAACCTTCCCAGAACTTAGATGTAAACCTCGGATCTCTGTCTGACACGATACTTGAAGGAATACCATGTAGACTAACTATCTTCTCGATATACAACTGAGCTAGCTTCTCCATTGGATAATCCATTCTCACCGGTACAAAATGAGCAGACTTCGTCAACCTGTCTACCACGACCCAGATAGCTTCACAATTTCTGACAGTTCTCGGCAAGCCCGACACAAAATCCATTGAGATGCTGTCCCACTTCCACTCAGGAATAAACATCGGTTGCATCAACCCAGACGGTTTCTGATGCTCGATCTTTGACTTCTGGCAAGTCAAACAAGAATACACAAACTCAGCAATTTCCCTCTTCATTCCCGGCCACCAAAATAACTTTTTCAAATCATGATACATCTTAGTAGCACCAGGATGAATACTCAACCCACTACGGTGTCCTTCTTCCAAAATACGTTTTCGGAGTTCATCAACATCAGGAATACAAACTCTGTCACCCAACTTCAATATATCATTCTCATCCACTCTGAATTCACCACTCTTGCCTTGATTCACCAAAGTCGTCTTGTCGACCAATTCGACATCGGCTTTCTGACCTTCTCTGATCTCTTCAAGAATACCACTAGTCAGTTTCAGCATACCCAATTTGACACTAGTAGGAGTACTTTCACACACTAAACTCAAGTCTCTGAATTGTTCAATCAAATCCAATTCCTTCACCATTAGCATAGACATATGCAAGGTCTTCCTACTCAAAGCATCAGCAACAACGTTTGCCTTACCCGGATGGTAATTCAAACCAAAATCATAATCTTTCAGAAATTCTAACCACCTTCTCTGCCTCATATTCAACTCTTTCTGATCGAAGAGATACTTCAGACTCTTATGATCACTGAATACCTCAAATCTCGAACCATACAAATAGTGTCGCCACAACTTCAAAACAAACACCACAGCTGCCAACTCCAAATCATGAGTCAGATAATTCCTTTCATGCCCTTTAAGTTGTCTCGACGCATAAGCGACCACTTGTTGATTCTGCATCAATACACCACCTAGACCCATCAGTGATGCGTCACAGTAAACCACAAATGATTCTGTCGGATTCGGCAAAATCAGGATAGAAGCACTAGTCAATCTCCTCTTAAGCTCTTGGAATCCTTCTTCACACTTTGCATCCCAAATAAAGGCTTGTCCCTTCCTGGTTAATTTAGTTAACGGCAATGCTAACTTTGAAAATCCCTCAATGAACTTTATGTAGTAACCTGCAAGGCCAAGAAAACTACGAATCTCAGATACTGACTTCGGAGCTTCCCACTGAGACACAGCTTCTATCTTTGTAGGATCAACAGCAATACCATTCTTAGAAATCACATGTCCAAGAAAACTGACTTCTTCTAACCAGAATTCACACTTCGACAATTTGGCAAAAAGTTGCTTCTCCTTCAACAGTTCTAACACAGTTCTGAGATGCTTTGCATGTTCTTCCTCATTCTTAGAATATATCAGGATATCATCTATAAATACCACCACGAACTTATCGAGATAAGGATGAAAGATCCTGTTCATATATTCCATAAAAACACCAGGTGCATTAGTAACCCCAAACGGCATTACAGAATACTCATAATGTCCATACCTCGTTCTAAAAGCAGTCTTCTGAATATCGTCATCTTTCACACGTATCTGATGATACCCAGACCTCAGATCAATCTTACTAAATACACGTGCTTCAACCAACTGATCCATCAAATCATCAATCCTCGGCAATGGATACCGATTCTTGATAGTAACCTTGTTCAATTGTCTGTAATCTACACACAGTCTCATTGAACCCTCTTTCTTCTTTACCAGTAACACAGGCGCACCCCACGGCGAAACACTAGGACGAATAAATCTCTTCTCAAGCAATTCCTCTAACTGCTTCTTCAGTTCAGCCAATTCAGACGGCGACATACGATACGGTGCCATCGACACTGGACTAGTTCCCGGAACCAAATCAATAGAAAACTCCACTTCTCTTTCCGGTGGCAATTCATTCACATCTTCTGGAAAAACTTCTGGAAATTCACACACCACAGGCAATTCGCCACTCGCCACTTTCTTCTTCATATTCATCAATGCGAACAACATAAACATTGTTGCACCATCTCCGATAGCTTCATTCACCTGTCTAGCTGTCATTTCCAGACTATCAGAACTAACCTCTTCAGGAAAAATCACCGTCTTCGCAAAACAGTTGATATGAACACGGTTGAATTCCAACCAGTTCATTCCCAGGATTACATCAAGTTGTTTCAACGGAAGGCACACTAAGTCCATCCCAAATTCCCTACCAAAAATATCAACCGGACAATTCAAGCATGCAGACGAAGTAGTTACTGAACCCGACGCAGGAGTGTCAATAACCATACTTCCATTTATGTCAGATATCTCAAGATTTAACCTCATAGCACAATCCAAAGAAATAAAAGAATGAGTTGCTCCAGTATCAATAATTGCAACTAAAGGTGTGCCATGAATGAAACACGTACCTTTAATCAACCTGTCCTCTGGAGTAGTCTCTGACCCGGTCAAAGCAAAAACCTTCCCTCCTGATTGGTTCTTCTTTGGCTTAGGACAATTAGGACTGATGTGACCTTCTTCTCCACAGTTGTAACAAGTCACAACCCTCTTCTTGCAGTCAGCAGCAATATGACCCACTTGGTCACACTTGTAACACTTCTTCTGATCAACCCTGCATTCATTCCTACGATGTCCCATCTCACCACAATTGTAACATCTGATACGAGCACTGGAATCTCCCCCACTGGGTTTCTTCCAATCAACAGGTTTACCTCTACCATATGGCCTACCTCGATCCATATGTTTCTTCCCTTTTCTGTCAACCAACTCGCAAGAGTGAGATGACCTCAGCTTAATGTTATCTTCCTAAAAAATCCTGCTACAATCCACCAGATCAACAAATCTCCGGATTCTCTGATACCTGATACCTTGCTTGATCTCATCACGAAGACCATTCTCAAATTTGACACATTTCGAGAACTCACTGGCTTCGTCATCATTGTAGTGCACATAGTACCTTGCCAGTTCCACGAACTTGGCAGCATACTCCGGTACTGACATATTGCCTTGAACCAGTGCTAGAAATTCAACTTCCTTTCTGCCCCTGACGTCTTCAGGAAAATACCTCCTCAGGAATTCCCTTCTAAATACAGTCCAGGTAATTGCTGTACCACCAGCATCCAGCTCAGCTCTGGTTGACATCCACCAGTCATCAGCTTCTTCAGATAACATGTGAGTGCCATATCTCACCTTGAGATCCTCCGCACAGTCAATGACTCTGAAAATCCTCTCGATCTCCTTAAGCCATTTCTGAGTACCTTCAGGATCATGCGTGCCCTTGAACAATGGAGGATTGTTCCTCTGGAAACTGTTTAGTTGTCTGTCAGCACCAATCGCAGCTCCATTGGCATTCCCTCCTAGCACACCAGCAATCATGCCCAGAGCCTCAGTGATAGCATCATCGTTTCTTCCTCCTCTTCCAGCCATTGTTCTGCTTACACAAACAATCCAGTCAGAACGAAAGTATCGACAAATAACTCGTATTAGTCGCATACACAGAAAGACTGACACTAAGACTCTGGTCACAACGACCGACTATGCTCTGATACCACTATTGTAACACCCCTGTAATAACCCGCGGCAGTTAAATAAGTATTAATCAGAGTAAACATGCAAGAGGTGTCACAATTTATAAAATGAAGAATGAAGGATAGAAAAACACTTAGAAAGGGGGGGTTTGAATAAGTGTAGCTTTAAAAACTTGACAGATAAAAATAAATTGCACAGTTATTTTTATCCTGGTTCGTTGTTAACTAAACTACTCCAGTCCACCCCCGCAGAGATGATTTACCTCAACTGAGGATTTAATCCACTAATCGCACGGATTACAATGGTTTTCCACTTAGTCAGCAACTAAGTCTTCCAGAGTCTTCTGATCACACACTGATCACTCCAGGAACAACTGCTTAGATACCCTCTAAGACTTTTCTAGAGTCTACTGATCCACACGATCACTCTAGTTACAACCTGCTTAGATCACTTCTAAGACTTCCTAGAGTATTCTGATCCACACGATCACTCTAGTTCCTTACAACTTAATGTAATCAAATCTAAGAGTATTACAAATGCTTCTTAAAAGCGATAATCACAAACTGTGATATTTCTCTTAATCGTTTAAGCTTAATCTCACTAATATATTACAACAGCAATGTAGTGAGCTTTGATGAAGATGAAGATTCTGAGCTTTGAATTTGAACAGCGTTTTAGCAAGTTAATTTGAATTGTTTTGTGCAGAATCGTTAGAATCATTAACCTTGCTTCTCATCAGAACTTCATATTTATAGGCGTTGGAGAAGATGACCGTTGAGTGCATTTAATGCTTTGCGTGTTCCGTACAGCATCGCATTTAATGTTATACGCTTTTGTCAACTACCTCGAGCCTTGTTCACGCTGTGTCTACTGACGTAGCCTAGAATAGCTTTTAACGTTCCTTTTGTCAGTCAGCGTAGCTTGCCACTTGTACTTCCTTCTGATCTGATGTTTGTGAATACAACGTTTGAATATCATCAGAGTCAAACAGCTTGGTGCATAGCATCTTCTGATCTTCTGACCTTGAAGTGCTTCTGAGCGTGATACCATCAGAACTTCAGTGCTTCTGTTCTCTTGTTCTTCTGATGCTTCCATAGACCCATGTTCTGATTCTGCTTCGACCATCTTCTGATGTCTTGCCAGACCATGTTCTGATGTTGCATGCTGAACCCTTGAGACAAAGCTTCTGAGCGCTGAATTATGCGTACTCTTTATATATTCCCTGAAAAGGAAATTGCATTGGATTAGAGTACCATATTATCTTAAGCAAAATTCATATTATTGTTATCATCAAAACTAAGATAATTGATCAGAACAAATCTTGTTCTAACAATCTCCCCCTTTTTGATGATGACAAAAACATATATAAATGATATGAATTTGCGATCAGAAAGAACAGACGGCAAAAGACAAATTACACAGCTATAGCATAAGCATATGAATATGTCTCCCCCTGAGATTAACAATCTCCCCCTGAGATAAATAATCTCCCCCTGAAATAAATACTCGAAGAACTTTAATAAAAGACTTCCCTGATTATTTCGGTAGAGACGATCATATAAGCTTCTGTCTTTAGAGAATTCATAGCTTCTGACTTCTGCTTCCATTGGACAGCTTCAGAACTAGAATTTCTTTAGATCCTTAGAATACTCACAGCTTCTGATTTCTGCTTCCATCTAGGACAGCTTCAGAACTTGAATTTCTTTGATCTTCTGAACATTCACAGCTTCTGACTTCTGCTTCCATCTAGGACAGCTTCAGAACTTGAATTTCTTTAATCTTCTGAACGTTCACAGCTTCTGATTTCTGCTTCCATTTAGGACAGCTTCAGAACTTGAGTTTTCTGGATCTTTAGAACATTCGCAGCTTCTGATTTCTGCTTCCCTCGGATAGCTTCAGAGCTTTGAATTTCTACCAGCATCACTTCATGCTAGATTTGTATCAGAACATTGTTGAATGTACCAGAGCATCATCTGAGCATCTCTACATCCTGAAATGTTACAGAACAAAAACTAAACGACAAAAGTCAGCATGAACGAGTCAGAACATAAAATGTATATTAGAACACATGATATGTATCAGAGCCATATAGGCTAAAATAATGTATCAGAGCAAATAGAATTTTGTCAGATCAAATAGACAAATATGGATTAAATTCTATTATCAGTGCTTCTGATTCATTCTTCTTTCTTGCTTCTGATTTCTGAAGCTTGATAGCACTCAGCTTGCTTCAGTTTCCATGGTTTTTCTTCTTGTGTTTGCTTTGAAGATTCTCTTCACTTCTTTATACCTGCAAAACACTTAAACCATATAGAACTTGCAGTTCTCGTTAGTGAATATGTGGGAGCTTTACCCAGCAACTGATAGATTTAATCAAATCATTTATCATTTATCTTCTCCCCCTTTTTGTCATAACATCAAAAAGAATATTCCAAAAGATTCAGATGAATAAAACGAAACACACGGAGGAAGAAGATGATTTCATTGAAGTTCAAACAGCAGGTACAGAAGTACATGAGGATAAGAAAGATCAGATGCACAAAGACAGATGCAACGAAAAGAAAGAAACAACACAGACTCAATCTAAGATGGCCCTAGTCTTGACAAGATCTTGGTCAGCATCTCTTGAACCATATTGTTGTGTCCTTCTTGCCTCACCATGAAAGCGCTATACTCAGCATTGAGTGAGCTTTGCTCATCCTGTCTTTTCTGAATATCTTCCAGAGTCCTTGCAAGACGAGAAGATTCATCAGAAGAAGCTTCACCGCTTTCAACCACAGGAATAGCATGTTGATCTGCAGCCTCCATGGATAGATCATTTGCAGGGATTTCCTCAACAGGATCAGATTTAGCAACATGATCTTCAGCATCTGCTTCTTGCATAGAAGCATCTCCATATTCTGCAGCAGGAATTTCCGAGTCTCCATTTTCAAGTGCCTGAAGAATGGCAGCTAGATTCCTTGGAGCAGAAGGACCTTCAACTACTGGTGGGTCAACAACTTCTGGAATGACCAAGCTTGGGTCTTTCACAGACGGGTTTTCCCTCAGATAGTCAAAGAGAGTCTTGAAGTCTCCTAGCAGAACAGGATATTGAGGAATAAAGATAACCATATCCCTGCATGGATTTGCTTCCATTTCAGCAGCCAGTCTTAATACTTCCAATTCATCCACAAAGGGCTTCTCCTCAGCAGCAACACAATTTTTGAGAGGATGATAGTATATACCATTATCTTCCTCCAGAAGGTAACCAGGGTAACCAGGGGCAGCAGCCACTAGTCTTTTCTGTACTCCCATTGCTTCTACTTGAAAATCCTTGCGAAATCTTCTCCAGAGATTTCTTGTAGAAACATCATCCAGACCATTTAGGAATGCATCCTTCAGAAGGTCTAGACTGCTAATCACCTCATGTCTGAAAAGTTCCAGGTAGGTATAGGGTTCAGGTTCAGGCGGATTGAAGGTGAATTTGTAATCAGGGTAGAGAAGACAGTAAGGTTTGGATTTTCTGGTGGGTAAGGGATGGGATATAGAAGGTGGAGGTACGGTGGATGAGGAAGAAGGGATATCTGAGAGAATGATTGATGAGGATGGAATATCAGAAATGATAGATTGAGACGAGGATGGAGTGTTTGTAAAGGGAATTGGTGAGAAAGATTTATCAGAAGGAGTTGGGGGAAGAATACTTAAAGGTGTGGGGTTTAGAATGGGAGAGGAGAAGGATGATGGAGAAGGATTTGGTAAGGTGAAGTTTACTTTTGGTTCAGAAGGAGGTGATTTGGGAGAAGGTTTAGGGACAGAAGGAGGTGGAGTAAAAACCTTTCTGGAGATTTGTACAGAAGAAGAAGATCTTGTTCTGCGAAAGGAATCTCTGATCCTTTTATCTCTTCGTTCTTCAGAGTCCACCTTGTCAGGATCATAGGTGACCCTCAACTTCTTGGCTTTCTCAGCCTCATCTTCTTGGGCTTTTCTTTTTAGCCTAGCCTTTAGTTCCTTCTGATCCTTCTTCAGAAGATCAGCCTTGGACGGAAGTAATCTGCCACGGATCCAAGCAGGATCAATATCTGATTGCTTCCTAACACAATCTTCCAGGTAAGACTTGACAACCTGATGCAGTTCTTCTTGAAACAGGGAGGCAAAACCTTCAGTAACAACTCTTCTTGAGAGAATGTCAGGAAAACTTGGGCACACAGAAGGTACATTTTTAATGAGTTCTAATCTGAACAGATCCACACCATTAAAAATGGGACCTTGAACTACTCCAAGCAAATGGGATGCATTGAGTTTTCTGATGGAGTCCAGCACTTTGCTTTCAATAAGAATGTCTGAAATCATTCTTCCAAACGGAATAGTCGTTCTTGGAAGATGAGGGTACTTCGCCCTTTCCTCTTCTCTTGACTCAAGGATTGAAGTCTTCAGATTCTCAAACAGAATGTGAGAGATGTTGATCTCAGTCTTTTTGCCAATGCAGAAAAGAGTGTGCTTGTGATCTGGACTGATGTAAGAGGAGGAGAGCATCCTTTTCTGTGGTGAAGAGAACCCAGAATAATCTCAGCCCATACTCTATAAAATGGCCTCAAGGTGCCTGTGTTATTAGAGTCAATCCCAGAAGACTTAGAGATTTATTTTTCAACTATTGACCAATCAACAGATGTATATCGAAAACCAGACCAACCTTCTTCATCATTCAGATTGTATAGCTTCCTGATCAGTTTTTCAGAGATAACCACTTCATGCCCTAGCACGAATGAAATGATGGCCGTTGGGGTAACCGTTGCATGTACCCAGAAATCCTTCACAAGATCAGGATAAATTGGACCAACCAATCTATTGAGATACTTGGACCATCCTTGCTCAAGGATTCTTGCATCACACTTAAAGCCATTCGCTTTAAGATTGTTGAAGTCCACAGCAGTTTCACATAAAACCTCCAAGTCCTTCGTGGGTATCAAGCAAGTTTTCAAAGGAGCATATTCATAATTTCGTAGAAGGATTTGTGAAGAAGTAAGTCTTTCTTTTGAGGAAGATGAACAGGAGGAAGAGTTCATGATGATAATGCTTTGAGATCAAATCAGAAAACTAGGGTTTGAAGAGAAATGCAACGGAGTGAATGCACAAAAGAGAGAGAAAGAGATAAAAAGAGGGAATGAAGATGAAGCGGGTTATTTAAAAGATTTAAAAAGAAATCATTATGCATTTAATGAGAAATGACATTAGGAGAGAGAACACAGTAAATGAAATGATTTAATACAGTTACCTAGGTCGGCATCTTTTCAACTGCACGCTTTGTACAAACCGTACAGACACGTGTTCACCATCAGATAATAGATGACAGCTGTAAATTTTAGAATAGACTTTACGCCTTCAGATTCTGATCACTGCTTCTGATCTGATCAAGTTTCTCTTCTGGAAACACTCCTTCTGAAGTGTGCTGATATAAATCTGAATGATCTTCTGATCCATTACTTCTGATATACACAGCTTCTGGAGGTTCACTACTTTGTTCTGCAGCTTCTGATAAGACAAAACTGTATCTGCAGAAGTTCTTAAGCTCTTTGTTTCATTAGAAACGAGTTTATCATCAAACCAGATGTTTATTGATTCGTCCACAATCAATGTTTCAATTTTGTATATTCTGTAGCATTTAGAGCATTTAGAATACTCAAGAACGAAACACCAATGCTTGAGAAACAAACAAGACAAATGATTTCAAGACTGATAAACTATCTTTTCTGATCTCCTTCAGACAAAGTTTCTTCAACAGATTTAAGTACCAGAACTTGGAAGACAGACTTTCTTCCCTTCAAGTGTTGAGATCAACTTGAGTCCAGGAGACATGTCATGTTGACTTTTATCTTCCTTGTCACCAAGAGAATCTGCAAAAGAAATAGTCTTTTTCTTTGGTACCCACATTTTCTTGGGTCCTTTCTTGTTAGTTCTCCTTAAGTTCTGATTGAACTTAGGTTTAACATTGTAAGCAATAGGAGGAACAGCATGATAATTTTTAATGTGAGTTTCATGATATTTCCTAGGTTGTGTCACATGCTTTTTGGTGTGTGTTATGTGAAAACTTTGAGCATGTGAAGTGTGCCTAATATCATGGGAGTGGCCATACTTGAACTGATCATACAATGGCTTGTATGTGAGTTTCATTTCATCAACAGGTTCAAGTTTGTATAAGGTTTCACCCTCAAAACCAATGCCAACTCTTTTGTTTCCAGACACAGCATATATCATAGAAGCTAGCTGACTTCTGCCAATACTTCTAGATAAGAACTTCCTGAAACTTAAATCATATTCTTTCAGAATATGGTTTAGACTAGGAGTGGATTTTTCTGAATCAGAAGGAGATCCAACATTATTGGATAATTTTAAAAGTTTTTCTTTTAATTCAGAATTCTCCAACTCAAGCTTCTTTGTTTCAAATTCAAATAGCTTTTTCAGCTTTTTGTATTTGAGACTAATCTGAGACTTGAGTTCCAGAAGTTCAGTTAGACCGGAAACTAACTCATCTCTAGTAAGTTCAGAAAATACCTCTTCAGAATCTGATTCTGATGTAGATTCTGATCCGTCATCTTCTGTCGCCATCAGCGCACAGTTAGCCTGCTCATCTTCAGAGTCTGAATCATCTTCTGACTCATCCCAGGTTGCCATAAGACCTTTCTTCTTATGAAACTTCTTCTTGGGATTTTCCTTCTGAAGATTTGGACATTCATTCTTGAAGTGTCCAGGCTCATTGCATTCATAGCACATGACCTTCTTCTTGTCAAATCTTCTGTCATCAGAAGATTCTCCACGTTCAAATTTCTTTGAACTTCTGAAGCCTCTGAACTTCCTTTGCTTGGTCTTCCAGAGTTGATTTAGCCTTCTGGAGATCAAGGACAGTTCATCTTCTTCTTCAGATTCTGATTCTTCAGGATCTTCTTCTCTAGCCTGAAAAGCGTTAGTGCATTTCTTGATATTGGATTTTAATGCAATAAACTTACCTTTCTTTTGAGGCTCATTTGCGTCCAGCTCTATTTCATGACTTCTCAAGGCACTGATAAGCTCTTCCAGAGAAACTTCATTCAGATTCTTTGCAATCTTGAATGCAGTCACCATAGGACCCCATCTTCTGGGTAAGCTTCTGATGATCTTCTTTACATGATCAGCCTTGGTGTATCCCTTGTCAAGAACTCTCAATCCAGCAGTAAGAGTTTGAAATCTTGAAAACATCTTTTCAATGTCTTCATCATCCTCCATCTTGAAGGCTTCATACTTCTGGATTAAAGCTAGAGCTTTAGTCTCCTTGACTTGAGCATTTCCTTCATGAGTCATTTTCAAGGACTCATATATGTCATAGGCCGTTTCCCTGTTAGATATCTTCTCATACTCAGCATGAGAGATAGCATTCAGCAAAACAGTTCTGCATTTATGATGATTCCTGAAAAGCTTCTTCTGATCATCATTCATTTCTTGCCTTGTCAGCTTTACGCCACTGGCATTTACTGGATGTTTGTAACCATCCATCAGAAGATCCCATAGATCACCATCTAGACCAAGAAAGTAACTTTCCAGTTTATCTTTCCCGTATTCAAAGTTTTCACCATCAAATACCGGCGGTCTAGTATAACCATTGTTACCGTTGTATTGCTCAGCAGAGCCAGATGTAGATGCAGGTGTAGGTGTAGACTTTTCACTTTCATCAACCATCTTTTACTGAAGCGTTTTTCTCTTCCTAAATCTTTTCTAAACACGGTTAAGTGCTTGCACCTTAGAGCCGGCGCTCTGATACCAATTGAAGGATAGAAAAACACTTAGAAAGGGGGGGTTTGAATAAGTGTAGCTTTAAAAACTTGACAGATAAAAATAAATTGCACAGTTATTTTTATCCTGGTTCGTTGTTAACTAAACTACTCCAGTCCACCCCCGCAGAGATGATTTACCTCAACTGAGGATTTAATCCACTAATCGCACGGATTACAATGGTTTTCCACTTAGTCAGCAACTAAGTCTTCCAGAGTCTTCTGATCACACACTGATCACTCCAGGAACAACTGCTTAGATACCCTCTAAGACTTTTCTAGAGTCTACTGATCCACACGATCACTCTAGTTACAACCTGCTTAGATCACTTCTAAGACTTCCTAGAGTATTCTGATCCACACGATCACTCTAGTTCCTTACAACTTAATGTAATCAAATCTAAGAGTATTACAAATGCTTCTTAAAAGCGATAATCACAAACTGTGATATTTCTCTTAATCGTTTAAGCTTAATCTCACTAATATATTACAACAGCAATGTAGTGAGCTTTGATGAAGATGAAGATTCTGAGCTTTGAATTTGAACAGCGTTTTAGCAAGTTAATTTGAATTGTTTTGTGCAGAATCGTTAGAATCATTAACCTTGCTTCTCATCAGAACTTCATATTTATAGGCGTTGGAGAAGATGACCGTTGAGTGCATTTAATGCTTTGCGTGTTCCGTACAGCATCGCATTTAATGTTATACGCTTTTGTCAACTACCTCGAGCCTTGTTCACGCTGTGTCTACTGACGTAGCCTAGAATAGCTTTTAACGTTCCTTTTGTCAGTCAGCGTAGCTTGCCACTTGTACTTCCTTCTGATCTGATGTTTGTGAATACAACGTTTGAATATCATCAGAGTCAAACAGCTTGGTGCATAGCATCTTCTGATCTTCTGACCTTGAAGTGCTTCTGAGCGTGATACCATCAGAACTTCAGTGCTTCTGTTCTCTTGTTCTTCTGATGCTTCCATAGACCCATGTTCTGATTCTGCTTCGACCATCTTCTGATGTCTTGCCAGACCATGTTCTGATGTTGCATGCTGAACCCTTGAGACAAAGCTTCTGAGCGCTGAATTATGCGTACTCTTTATATATTCCCTGAAAAGGAAATTGCATTGGATTAGAGTACCATATTATCTTAAGCAAAATTCATATTATTGTTATCATCAAAACTAAGATAATTGATCAGAACAAATCTTGTTCTAACAAAGAAAACACACGTCGGTACATATCATGCATTCACTGAAACAACTGAAATTATAACTCATTAAATAAAATCATGCTTTACACGGCGGAATTAAAAGCACAGAGTCAACATTCATCATTAATGTATCCGACTCAACCATCAAAGCCAATTAGAGTTATAATCAACTCAAAACAAACGTGTTCCCAGTGTTACATCTACCAGAGCATGACACCGACACTATAACTAAAAACCGACTTATGAGCTAATCCTCACCAAGTCGCGCCGCTATCCTCAATCTGAAAATGACAACAAGTAAGGGTGAGTCTCATCGCAGTTAACCAATGTTATTGCATCATAAATAATAACATATCATAGTTATATCATTCACCCAATTGTTTCATACTCAGACAATTTAATCATTCATACATCCACGGATAAACAAACAATCAACATGTATCATCTATCATCATGCTATAAACACATCATGCACATGTATGAAACTGACACTATGCATGTGGTACCAATCATCACCAGTGGAATCATCCACCGACCGATCTATCATCATCCAGATACGGCCCTGCCAGCACAAATTCCACACAATGAGAATTCTGCCCCTCGCTGAATCCTCTCATCATATAGGATTCATCCCATGTTTATGAATGCATGCAACATATATATAACATACTTTCACCATTACCATCCTATGAGTAGCATCATCTATACTCATTTCATCATCATCATCATCATCATCATCAATACTAAGCATGTTCATATATACATCACATCATTCAATACAATCAATCATCAGTAAACCACAGAATCACATCTCAAGGTTTACACAGTCTAAAACAGCATACAAACAGGCCTACAAATCGAAAGTTACACATCATCGAACTTTCCAGAAAAATCACAAAAACAGAAATTTCACATACAGGAAGCCATACGCGTCCATACGCGTATCCCCTTGCCTCATACGCGTATCATACGCATCTCAACAGAATCAGATTTTGCCTACAAGCAACCTCATACGCGTATCGGTCTTGCCATACGCGTATCACCAGAATAATTTTCCTCTTTCAAAATTTCCATACGCGTATGAGCATCCTCATACGCTCTCATACGCAAAACACCAGTACGTGGTATTTGGGACAGGGAAACTGCGTATCATACGCGTATAGCCCATTGGGAGTGTCCCCCATACGCGTATGACCTCATCCCATACGCGTATGGCACTGTTTCATACGCGAAACACCAGAAAATGCCCAGAACCTGCAGAATTCGTAACAGTCCAAAACCCATTCGTTTTTACTCATACCAGTCCACGATTTTGAGCCTAAAAACCAGAAAAATCACATCTAAATAGCATACGAATTCGTCCATAACCATAGTATATGATCCCATAATCAATTTCATTCATCATACCCTAAATCTATCAGTTATTAGGGGTTAACAGTCCAAATTCAATGATGAACACAGATAAAAATTCAGAATATAGAATCAATGGATCCAATCATACTCCTAATCCATACTATCACCCATAATACGATAAAAGAGATTAAACGGAGAGTCTCCCCTTACCTCAGATAAAAGTCTTGGTTCTTGGTCTCTCCCTCTACAGTTCTCCTTCACGTTCCTTGTTCCCAATTCTGTTCTTTCACGTTCTTTCTTTGTTTCCCAATTTCCAATTATTTTATGAAAAATAATAATATTGAGATTAGTGAAAGCTTTACTAAATTACACCCCCATCTTTACTATTTCCTCATATGGCCCAAATGCCTTAAACCATTATTTATTCATTATTTCCTCAAAATCCTTAATAATTCTAATTATTAATTAAATATTCCAATTTAAATTAATAATAAAATTATACGGGTGTTACAAAAAATACATACAACCATGAGCTTTTATATGGCTACTTATTTGACAGAAAGATGATTTTAATAGTAATAGAAAGAATGGAAGGTTACTTATATTAATAGCGTTTTGTAGAAAGCGCTGTCTTACTGAAGTTTAATGTATTAACAGTGTTTTGTAGAAAACGATATCTTACTAAAGTTTAATAATAGTGTTTTTTCACAAAGTGCTATCAAAATCACATTTTCTGTATTCTATAATAGCGCTTGACTATAAAGTGCTATTATAGATGAGTTTTTTCCTTTTTAATAGCACTTTATTAGAAAGTGCTATTAAATTAGGCGATACAAAATATCAATTTTGGCGTAGTGTTAGTTGAATCCAACAGAGTTAAGCATGCGACTAAGGTTCATCCCAGTGATAGATATATTTGCAATAGATGAGAACCAAATAAGCTCCCAAAGAGGAACATGCTTTGAAGCAGAATAACCTCTGGAGTTTGAGACAAGACCCACTAGAGGAGTTACGACAAAGTGGAAGTAGAACAATGTAGTTGCTAGTAATATCAAGGGTAAATTATAGATCTAGGTGCAGATCGAGAGGAAAAGAAGTGAATAGATACGAGAGTTGGGTGAGCCATCGAGACTAACATAGCTTGGTTTCCATAGCTAGCTTTATGAAGATCTTCATAGTCACAAGCGACTTCTGCACCGCAACAACCATATAAATTTTTTAGAAAAAAAGATTATTAATGTAAAGGAACAAAAAGAGTAGGAAGTGAAGTACATGTAGTCAGGGATCCCCCTATATCTTTAGCATAAGTGGCAGTGGCTTTCTTCCATTCTTGATCCTTGTAAGCAACAATGTTGAATGAATGTAAAAAAATCAAGTAGAGAAGCATGAAGTGAAGAGCACCCACCTTAGATAACACAATCTAGAAATTGATTATTACTACTTAATTTTAAATTTAACTACTTTACTTTTAAGTGTGTTTCTTGAAAAAGAGAAGAGGAGAGCGAGGAACGAGAAGAGGTGATGAAGAGAAAAGAAGGTGCCAGGTAGAGTTTGGGGGAAGGGAGAAAAGAGAGATCTCAATTTTTAATAAATAAAAATAATTTAAAAAAAAAAGAGAAATAATAAAAGTCAGGTCAAATTTTACATATCCAGCAAAGCAAAAGTTAACATTTTTTTTTTTGAAAAACTAACGGCAGGAACCATTTCAGGTAACATAATGATTTTTAATGGATTACTTTGTAACATTTTTTAGTTAAGGGATCAAAGCGAAACAATTAATTAAGTTAGGGGCCAAAATATGCATTGGGCCTTTTTATTTTTTTTGGTAGACTTCAAGGTACTAACTGATTAGTTATCAACAATAAAATGACGTTTTTCCCAATTTAAAACTAGGTTAGTTTAGACACATTGTTGCATGACATCATTAAGCCTATCAAGACAACAGTCAAAAGAAGTACCAAACAAAAAGAAATCATCCATAAACACCTCTATAGAATTATCAATCATGTTTGAAAAATAGAAAGCATGCACCTTTAGAAAGTAGTTGGTGCATTACATAATTTGAATGACATCTGTCGATAAGCAAATACTTCAAATGGACAAGTGAACATTGTTTTCTCTTGATCTGTTGGATCAACAACAATTTGATTGTAACCTGAATAACCATCTAAGAAATAGTAATAAGTTTGTCCTGCTAGTCTTTCCAACATTTGATCCATGAATTATATAGGGAAGTGATCTTTCCTAGTAGCCAAATTTAACCTACGATAATCAATACACATTCTTTATCCCGTTACATTGTGATTTAGAATTAGTTCATTCTTTTCATTATGTACTACACTCATGCCCCCTTTTTTGGAACTACGTGTACTTGGCTAACCCAACACTATTGGATAAAGGATAAATCATACCTACTTCAAGTAATTTAAGTACTTCTTTTCTTACCACTTCTTTCATGGTCGGATTTAATATGCGTTGAGGTTGCACTACTGGTTTGAATTATTCCTCTAACTTGATTTTATGCATACAATAAGTCAGACTAATTCTCCACCATATGGAAATAATAAAGTTGTTGTTTCAGGCATAACTTGTGAGTCAATGATTTTATCATATATAATGACTCAAGCTTGACCCACATCTAAGTCGAGGTCTTCTCCCTCGCGACTTCCCTTAATACTTTATCTCCAAGGCACAAGATAATGACACTTCTGATCTTATCCACCATCTCGGTCTTCTCAACTTGTGTAAGGTATGCAAGCACCAATTCATCTCCCATTAATGCTTTTGTGCACTTTTGTTGAATTAGTATTTCTTGCATCTTTACCTTCCATAATTTGAATTCGTTATCTCCATAAAACTTCTTAATATCCCATTTGAAACCCATGATTCTCACTAGTAGACTTAATCCCCTTGCCCCACGGTGGGCTTCACTTGTTGTGAAAATTGTAACACCCCATAAAATTCTTTATTTAATTTAATTAATTTTTGGATTAAATATTAGAATTATTTGAGTTAACTGAGAAAAAATGGGAATAATGAGACTAATGGGCCAGTGTCGCTTTTAGTAAAGAGGGGGGTGTATTGGTAGGCCCTATTACTAATTAAAATAGTTTTATGTTACTTTCCACAAAATAGAGGAATTGGGGGAAAGAGGAATAGAACTAAGGAGAAGAGAAGAGTCTGAACGTGAAAAGAGAAGAGGAGCGGAGAAGTGCGACACGAGGAAGAGCGAAGAATCAACCTTCAGGTAAGGGGGACTCTTCCGTTTATCTTCTATTATGGGATTATAGGTAGTATGATAGAATTTGATCGTGTTATTCGTATCAATTGGGTTGTGCTTAGGTTATAGAAGTGTTAGGTTTTGGGAGGATTTGATGCATAATGATTGTATTGACCACGTATGGTGTTAATTGGATGGTTGAATGTATTATAAATGTGTTATAATATGTGTTTGTTTCACTGTATGCAAATCTGGTTGGAATGGGATTGGTTTGGTAATGAATTGGTGAAGGAAAGGCAAAATATCAGGCTGTTTTCTGCGATTCGGAGTTCTGGAAATCGCCAGTTCGCGCCGCGTCCAGGAGTTGGCGCCGCGAACTGCTTGGCAGAAAGCCAGGAAGTTGTGTTGTGTTCAGTACGCGCCGCGAACCTTTGGTTGCGCCGCGAAGGCGTAGTTCCTTCTCGTTCCGCGCCGTGAACCCTTGTTTGCGCCGCGAAGGCGTAGTTCCTATTCGTTCCGCGCCGCGAACTGTGTGTGGCGCCGCGTGCTGTTGGCGATAGGCCGTTTTGAAAAGTTTAAAAATGTGTAACTTTTAAACCGTAAACCGGATTTTGGTGCCGTTTCGAGTACAGTGAAGCTAATCAAATAATTTATATAATCAAATGGTGTTTTGAGTTGTGGCTTGAATTATTTTTAAAACACCCGATCTTATTTGTTGTGGTGGGATATGCTTATAGGTACACTAATGAATGTCTTACCTGTATGATGTTGTGGTTATAACTGGTGTTTATTATACATGTATTGTTGGTATGAAATATGTGTTTTATTGATGATTATGACATTGATCGATTTATGTGGGTGATGAGCATGTTATGGTTGATGCATGCATTCATAATCATTATGTGGCTGGTCCTTGACGATGGTGGATCAGTAGTAGCTAATTTCCATTGTGTGGAATTAGTGAGTGGGTGTTACCGTATCCTTGACGATGGTGGGTCGGTGAGTTGGGTTATCCCAGATTTTGGTACCACATGCATGTAGTTGCATTGCATTAGGCTGTTTTGCTATTATAACATGAATGGAAGATTGTCCAATGTTATAATATGTGTTGATTTGGTTGTTTGCTTACTGATTGTATGGTTTGAATCTGATCATAACTGTAATTGGGTGAATGGCATGTGAAATGATATTTTATTATCTATATCTTATAACATTAGTTAAATGTGAATGAGACTCACCCTTACTGTTGTTATTTTTCAGATTGAGGAGTAGCTCTCGTACTTGGTGAGGATTAGCTCGTCAAGTAGTTCGTTAGAGTTAGTTGGGTCTGTGTCATGCTCTGGTCGTGTAACACTGGGGGCGTCGTTTAGAGTTACTTGTTAAACTCTTTTTATTTTGGATGGATTTTTATGATGATGTTTTAAGTCTGTGACTTGGCTGTTTGTTATTCAAATGTTAAAGATAATTCCGCTGTGTTAAACATGATGATCTGAATAAATTTGATTGACGTTCTCTTTTATGGCATGACATGAGTATTATTGTTTAATTATTTGGAAGTTGTAATGCCCTTTTTCATGTTTACTCTGATTATTGTTTATTATTTATGCGGGGTATTAGAAGGGTGTTACAATAGTGGTATCAGAGCATAGTCGGTCGTTTGAGTCAGAGTCTTAGTGTCGGTTGACCCCTCGTATGCGATTAGTGTAAGATTGACACTGTCGATACTTCTTGTTCTAATAAATATTGTTTGATATTCAGCAGAACAATGGCCGGAAGAGGAGGAAGAAACGATGATGCGATTGCTGAGGCTCTCGATATGATTGCTGGTGTGTTAGGAGGGAATGCCAATGGAGCTGGAATTGGTGCTGACAGGCAGCTGAACAGTTTTCAGAGGAACAACCCTCCGTTGTTCAAAGGCACTCATGATCCCGAAGGCGCCCAGAAGTGGCTAAAGGAAATTGAAAGGATCTTCCGGGTGATTGATTGTGACGAAAATCTGAAGGTGAGATATGGGACTCACATGCTGTCTGAAGAAGCTGATGATTGGTGGATGGCTAGTAGGGACGAACTGCAAGCTGCAGGTGTTGCAATCACTTGGGCTGTGTTCAAGAGAGAATTCTTGCGGAGGTACTTTCCTGAGGATGTTAGAGGCAGGAAAGAGATTGAATTTTTGGAGCTGACACAAGGTAACATGACCGTGCCGGAGTATGCGTCCAAGTTTGTTGAGCTGGCAAAGTATTATGTCCACTACAATAATGATGAGGCTAGTGAATTCTCGAAGTGTGTTAAGTTCGAAAATGGTCTCCGTGATGAGATTAAACAGGGTATCAGATACCAGAGGATTCGCAGGTTTGTCGATTTGGTTGACTGCAGCCGAATCTTTGAAGAGGACAATATTAAACTGAAGTCGTCACACTCTCGCGAGTTAGTCGACAGGAAAGGGAAAAAGCATATGGATCGTGGTAAGCCATATGGTAAGGGTAACCAGAAAGCTGGAGGCTGGAAGAAGCCTAGTGGGGGAGACTCTAGTGCCCCTATTAAGTGCTTCAAGTGTGGAGAACCTGGACATCGCATTCACGAGTGCAAAAGTGAGGAAAAGAAGTGCTATAGATGTGGAAAGGCAGGTCACATTGCTATTGAGTGCAAAGGGAACACTGTAACTTGTTTCAACTGCGGGGAAGAAGGTCATATTAGTCCTAAGTGTCCTAAGCCGAGGAAGAATCAAGCTGGTGGTAAGGTGTTCGCCTTATCTGGTTCAGAGACTACTCCAGAGGATCGGTTGATTAAAGGTACGTGTTTTATCCATGGCACTCCTTTAATTGCAATAATAGATACTGGAGCAACTCACTCGTTTATTTCATTGGATTGTGCTAAACGCCTGAATTTGGAAATATCTGATATTAATGGAAGTATGATCATTGACACTCCTGCGTCGGGTTCAGTGACTACTTCGCTTGCTTGTTTGAACTGTCCAATTGATATTTTTGGTAGAGAATTCGGAATGGACTTAGTGTGCCTTCCGTTGGAACAACTGGATGTTATCCTGGGCATGAATTGGTTGCAATTTAACCGGGTTCATATCAACTGTTTCATGAAAACGGTTATTTTTCCTGAAGATGTCATTGTTGAGGACTTAGAGATGACGACTAGACAAGTGGCTAAAGCAATGAAGGACGGGGCTGCCGTGTTTATGTTGATTGCGTCCATGGAAGTGAAAAAGAAAGCGGTGAGTAGTGACTTACCGGTAGTATGTGAATTTCCGGAAGTTTTCCCAGAAGATGTAAGAGAATTACCGCCAGAGAGGGAGGTGGATTTTGCTATTGAATTAATTCCTGGAACTAGTCCTGTGTCGATGGCACCTTATCGTATGTCGGCATCGGAATTGACTGAGTTGAAGAGTCAATTGGAAGAGTTACTTGAGAAGAAATTTATTCGTCCTAGTGTCTCACCGTGGGGTGCACCGGTGTTACTAGTGAAGAAGAAAGAAGGTTCAATGAGGTTGTGTGTGGATTACAGACAACTGAACAAGGTTACTATCAAGAATCGGTATCCCTTGCCGAGGATTGATGATTTGATGGATCAACTGGTTGGAGCGTGTGTGTTCAGCAAAATTGACTTGAGGTCGGGATATCATCAGATTCGGGTGAAGACGGACGATATTCAGAAAACGGCATTTAGAACGAGGTATGGTCATTACGAATATACAGTGATGCCATTTGGAGTAACCAATGCGCCGGGGGTTTTCATGGAGTATATGAATAGGATCTTCCATCTTTATCTGGATCAGTTCGTAGTAGTATTTATTGATGATATTTTAATATATTCTAAGAATGAAGAAGAGCATGCGGATCATCTTAGAGTGGTATTGGAACTATTGAAGGAAAAGAAACTTTATGCAAAACTGTCAAAGTGTGAGTTCTGGTTAAATGAAGTGAGCTTTCTTGGGCATGTAATTTCCAAGGATGGTATTGCCGTTGACCCAACGAAAGTAGAAGCAGTGTCTCAGTGGGAAGCTCCGAAGTCAGTTTCCGAAATACGTAGTTTCCTTGGTCTTGCGGGTTACTATAGAAAGTTCATTGAAGGTTTTTCAAAGTTAGCGTTGCCGTTAACTAAGTTGACTAGGAAGGGTCAAGCTTTCGTCTGGGATTCGAAATGTGAAGAAGGATTCCAAGAGTTGAAGAAGAGGTTGACTAGTGCGTCGATCTTGATTTTACCGAATCCGGCGGAATCTTTTGTTGTTTATTGTGATGCTTCGTTGTCGGGATTAGGAGGTGTACTAATGCAGAATCAACAGGTAGTCGCTTATGCGTCGAGACAACTCAAAGTGCATGAGAGAAACTATCCGACTCATGACTTAGAGTTGGCAGCAGTGGTATTTGTGTTGAAATTGTGGAGGCATTACCTATATGGTTCAAGGTTTGAAGTATTTAGTGATCATAAGAGTTTGAAGTATCTCTTTGACCAAAAAGAGCTGAATATGAGACAAAGAAGATGGTTAGAATTTCTCAAGGATTATGATTTTAAACTGAATTATCATCCGGGTAAAGCAAATGTTGTTGCCGATGCATTGAGTAGGAAGTCCCTGCATATGTCTATGCTTATGGTGAGAGAATTGGATTTAATTGAGCAATTCCGAGATTTGAGTTTAGTATGTGAAGACACTCCTACCAGTGTTAAATTGGGTATGCTGAAGCTGACTAGTGGTATTCTTGAGGAAATCCGAGAGAGTCAGAAGACTGATGTAGAGTTGGTTGATAAGTTGACTCTGATTAACCAAGATAAAGGAGGTGAATTCATAATCGACGAGAATGGTATAATGAGGTTTGGTAATCGTGTTTGTGTTCCTGACATTGCCGAATTGAGGAAGAGTATTCTTGAAGAAGGACATCGTAGCGGATTGAGTATTCATCCTGGTGCTACCAAGATGTATCATGACCTAAAGAAGCTGTTTTGGTGGCCTGGAATGAAAAAGGAAATAGCTGAATTTGTATATGCTTGTTTGACTTGCCAGAAGTCGAAGATTGAGCATCAGAAACCGTATGGAGCTATGCAACCGTTATTTATTCTGGAATGGAAGTGGGATGGTATATCTATGGATTTTGTTTCAGGTTTGCCGAGGACGGTGAAGAATTGTGAAGCTATTTGGGTTATTGTGGACAGGTTGACAAAGTCTGCTCACTTTATACCAATGAGAATGGATTACCCAATGGAGAAGCTGGCTTAATTGTATATTGAAAAAGATAGTGAGTTTACATGGTATTCCTTCGAGTACCGTGTCAGATAGAGATCCAAGGTTTACATCCAGATTCTGGGAAGGTTTGCAGAAGGCCTTGGGTACTAAGCTGAGATTGAGTTCTGCTTATCATCCACAGACGGATGGACAGACAGAAAGAACTATTCAATCATTAGAAGATTTGTTGCGTGCTTGTGTGTTGGAAAAGGGCGGTGCTTGGGATAGTTATCTACCCTTGATCGAATTTACTTACAATAATAGTTTTCACTCGAGTATTGGTATGGCTCCGTTTGAAGCTTTGTATGGTCGGAGGTGTAGAACACCTTTATGTTGGTACGAATCTGGCGAAGGTGCGGTGATTGGGCCGGAAATTGTTCAGGAGACAACAGAAAGGATTAAGATGATTCAGGAGAAGATGAAGACTTCTCAGAGTCGTCAGAAGAGTTATCATGATAAAAGAAGAAGGACACTTGAATTTCAAGAAGGAGATCATGTGTTCTTGAGGGTGACTCCTACAACTGGTGTTGGTAGAGCACTGAAGTCAAGGAAGTTGACTCCGCGTTTTATTGGTCCGTTTCAAATTACGGAGAGGGTTGGAGAAGTGGTGTATCGTATTGCGTTGCCACCGACACTTGCGAATCTGCATGATGTATTCCATGTATCGCAGTTGAGGAAGTACATTGCTGATCCATCTCATGTGATCCAAGTCGATGATGTACAGGTAAAGGATATATAATCTGACAGTTGAAACTTTGCCTATGAGGATTGAGGATTGGAAGGTGAAACAATTGCGTGGCAAGGAGATAGCGTTGGTCATAGTAGCTTGGGGAGGACCGGCCGGTGGAAATGTTACGTGGGAATTGGAGAGCCAGATGAAGGACTCCTACCCGGAACTCTTTGCCTAAGGTATGTTTTCGAGGACGAAAACTTTTCTAGTGGGGGAGAGTTGTAACATCCCATAAAATTCTTTATTTAATTTAATTAATTTTTGGATTAAATATTAGAATTATTTGAGTTAACTGAGAAAAAATGGGAATAATGAGACTAATGGGCCAATGTCGCTTTTAGTAAAGAGGGGTGGTGTATTGGTAGGCCCTATTACTAATTAAAATAGTTTTATGTTATTTTCCACAAAATAGAGGAATTGGGGGAAAGAGGAATAGAACTAAGGAGAAGAGAAGAGTCTGAACGTGAAAAGAGAAGAGGAGCGGAGAAGTGCGACACGAGGAAGAGCGAAGAATCAACCTTCAGGTAAGGGGGGACTCTTCCGTTTATCTTCTATTATGGGATTATAGGTAGTATGATATGAAGGATAGAAAAACACTTAGAAAGGGGGGGGTTTGAATAAGTGTAGCTTTAAAAACTTGACAGATAAAAATAAATTGCACAGTTATTTTTATCCTGGTTCGTTGTTAACTAAACTACTCCAGTCCACCCCCGCAGAGATGATTTACCTCAACTGAGGATTTAATCCACTAATCGCACGGATTACAATGGTTTTCCACTTAGTCAGCAACTAAGTCTTCCAGAGTCTTCTGATCACACACTGATCACTCCAGGAACGACTGCTTAGATACCCTCTAAGACTTTTCTAGAGTCTACTGATCCACACGATCACTCTAGTTACAACCTGCTTAGATCACTTCTAAGACTTCCTAGAGTATTCTGATCCACACGATCACTCTAGTTCCTTACAACTTAATGTAATCAATTCTAAGAGTATTACAAATGCTTCTTAAAAGCGATAATCACAAACTGTGATATTTCTCTTAACGTTTAAGCTTAATCTCACTAATATATTACAACAGCAATGTAGTGAGCTTGATGAAGATGAAGATTCTGAGTTTTGATTTGAACAGCGTTTGAGCAAGTTTAATATGAGTTGTTTTGGTGCGGAATCGTTAACCTTGCTTCTCATCAGAACTTCATATTTATAGGCGTTGGAGAAGATGACCGTTGAGTGCATTTAATGCTTTGCGTGTTCCGTACAGCATCGCATTTAATGTTATACGCTTTTGTCAACTACCTCGAGCCTTGTTCACGCTGTGTCTACTGACGTAGCCTAGAATAGCTTTTAACGTTCCTTTTGTCAGTCAGCGTAGCTTGCCACTTGTACTTCCTTCTGATCTGATGTTTGTGAATACAACGTTTGAATATCATCAGAGTCAAACAGCTTGGTGCATAGCATCTTCTGATCTTCTGACCTTGAAGTGCTTCTGAGCGTGATACCATCAGAACTTCAGTGCTTCTGTTCTCTTGTTCTTCTGATGCTTCCATAGACCCATGTTCTGATTCTGCTTCGACCATCTTCTGATGTCTTGCCAGACCATGTTCTGATGTTGCATGCTGAACCCTTGAGACAAAGCTTCTGAGCGCTGAATTATGCGTACTCTTTATATATTCCCTGAAAAGGAAATTGCATTGGATTAGAGTACCATATTATCTTAAGCAAAATTCATATTATTGTTATCATCAAAACTAAGATAATTGATCAGAACAAATCTTGTTCTAACAATCTCCCCCTTTTTGATGATGACAAAAACATATATAAATGATATGAATTTGCGATCAGAAAGAACAGACGGCAAAAGACAAATTACACAGCTATAGCATAAGCATATGAATATGTCTCCCCCTGAGATTAACAATCTCCCCCTGAGATAAATAATCTCCCCCTGAAATAAATACTCGAAGAACTTTAATAAAAGACTTCCCTGATTATTTCGGTAGAGACGATCATATAAGCTTCTGTCTTTAGAGAATTCATAGCTTCTGACTTCTGCTTCCATTGGACAGCTTCAGAACTAGAATTTCTTTAGATCCTTAGAATACTCACAGCTTCTGATTTCTGCTTCCATCTAGGACAGCTTCAGAACTTGAATTTCTTTGATCTTCTGAACATTCACAGCTTCTGACTTCTGCTTCCATCTAGGACAGCTTCAGAACTTGAATTTCTTTAATCTTCTGAACGTTCACAGCTTCTGATTTCTGCTTCCATTTAGGACAGCTTCAGAACTTGAGTTTTCTGGATCTTTAGAACATTCGCAGCTTCTGATTTCTGCTTCCCTCGGATAGCTTCAGAGCTTTGAATTTCTACCAACATCACTTCATGCTAGATTTGTATCAGAACATTGTTGAATGTACCAGAGCATCATCTGAGCATCTCTACATCCTGAAATGTTACAGAACAAAAACTAAACGACAAAAGTCAGCATGAACGAGTCAGAACATAAAATGTATATTAGAACACATGATATGTATCAGAGCCATATAGGCTAAAATAATGTATCAGAGCAAATAGAATTTTGTCAGATCAAATAGACAAATATGGATTAAATTCTATTATCAGTGCTTCTGATTCATTCTTCTTTCTTGCTTCTGATTTCTGAAGCTTGATAGCACTCAGCTTGCTTCAGTTTCCATGGTTTTTCTTCTTGTGTTTGCTTTGAAGATTCTCTTCACTTCTTTATACCTGCAAAACACTTAAACCATATAGAACTTGCAGTTCTCGTTAGTGAATGTGTGGGAGCTTTACCCAGCAACTGATAGATTTAATCAAATCATTTATCATTTATCTTCTCCCCCTTTTTGTCATAACATCAAAAAGAATATTCCAAAAGATTCAGATGAATAAAACGAAACACACGGAGGAAGAAGATGATTTCATTGAAGTTCAAACAGCAGGTACAGAAGTACATGAGGATAAGAAAGATCAGATGCACAAAGACAGATGCAACGAAAAGAAAGAAACAACACAGACTCAATCTAAGATGGCCCTAGTCTTGACAAGATCTTGGTCAGCATCTCTTGAACCATATTGTTGTGTCCTTCTTGCCTCACCATGAAAGCGCTATACTCAGCATTGAGTGAGCTTTGCTCATCCTGTCTTTTCTGAATATCTTCCAGAGTCCTTGCAAGACGAGAAGATTCATCAGAAGAAGCTTCACCGCTTTCAACCACAGGAATAGCATGTTGATCTGCAGCCTCCATGGATAGATCATTTGCAGGGATTTCCTCAACAGGATCAGATTTAGCAACATGATCTTCAGCATCTGCTTCTTGCATAGAAGCATCTCCATATTCTGCAGTAGGAATTTCCGAGTCTCCATTTTCAAGTGCCTGAAGAATGGCAGCTAGATTCCTTGGAGCAGAAGGACCTTCAACTACTGGTGGGTCAACAACTTCTGGAATGACCAAGCTTGGGTCTTTCACAGACGGGTTTTCCCTCAGATAGTCAAAGAGAGTCTTGAAGTCTCCTAGCAGAACAGGATATTGAGGAATAAAGATAACCATATCCCTGCATGGATTTGCTTCCATTTCAGCAGCCAGTCTTAATACTTCCAATTCATCCACAAAGGGCTTCTCCTCAGCAGCAACACAATTTTTGAGAGGATGATAGTATATACCATTATCTTCCTCCAGAAGGTAACCAGGGTAACCAGGGGCAGCAGCCACTAGTCTTTTCTGTACTCCCATTGCTTCTACTTGAAAATCCTTGCGAAATCTTCTCCAGAGATTTCTTGTAGAAACATCATCCAGACCATTTAGGAATGCATCCTTCAGAAGGTCTAGACTGCTAATCACCTCATGTCTGAAAAGTTCCAGGTAGGTATAGGGTTCAGGTTCAGGCGGATTGAAGGTGAATTTGTAATCAGGGTAGAGAAGACAGTAAGGTTTGGATTTTCTGGTGGGTAAGGGATGGGATATAGAAGGTGGAGGTACGGTGGATGAGGAAGAAGGGATATCTGAGAGAATGATTGATGAGGATGGAATATCAGAAATGATAGATTGAGACGAGGATGGAGTGTTTGTAAAGGGAATTGGTGAGAAAGATTTATCAGAAGGAGTTGGGGGAAGAATACTTAAAGGTGTGGGGTTTAGAATGGGAGAGGAGAAGGATGATGGAGAAGGATTTGGTAAGGTGAAGTTTACTTTTGGTTCAGAAGGAGGTGATTTGGGAGAAGGTTTAGGGACAGAAGGAGGTGGAGTAAAAACCTTTCTGGAGATTTGTACAGAAGAAGAAGATCTTGTTCTGCAAAAGGAATCTCTGATCCTTTTATCTCTTCGTTCTTCAGAGTCCACCTTGTCAGGATCATAGGTGACCCTCAACTTCTTGGCTTTCTCAGCCTCATCTTCTTGGGCTTTTCTTTTTAGCCTAGCCTTTAGTTCCTTCTGATCCTTCTTCAGAAGATCAGCCTTGGACGGAAGTAATCTGCCACGGATCCAAGCAGGATCAATATCTGATTGCTTCCTAACACAATCTTCCAGGTAAGACTTGACAACCTGATGCAGTTCTTCTTGAAACAGGGAGGCAAAACCTTCAGCAACAACTCTTCTTGAGAGAATGTCAGGAAAACTTGGGCACACAGAAGGTACATTTTTAATGAGTTCTAATCTGAACAGATCCACACCATTAAAAATGGGACCTTGAACTACTCCAAGCAAATGGGATGCATTGAGTTTTCTGATGGAGTCCAGCACTTTGCTTTCAATAAGAATGTCTGAAATCATTCTTCCAAACGGAATAGTCGTTCTTGGAAGATGAGGGCACTTCGCCCTTTCCTCTTCTCTTGACTCAAGGATTGAAGTCTTCAGATTCTCAAACAGAATGTGAGAGATGTTGATCTCAGTCTTTTTGCCAATGCAGAAAAGAGTGTGCTTGTGATCTGGACTGATGTAAGAGGAGGAGAGCATCCTTTTTCTGTGGTGAAGAGAACCCAGAATAATCTCAGCCCATACTCTATAAAATGGCCTCAAGGTGCCTGTGTTATTAGAGTCAATCCCAGAAGACTTAGAGATTTGTTTTTCAACTATTGACCAATCAACAGATGTATATCGAAAACCAGACCAACCTTCTTCATCATTCAGATTGTATAGCTTCCTGATCAGTTTTTCAGAGATAACCACTTCATGCCCTAGCACGAATGAAATGATGGCCGTTGGGGTAACCGTTGCATGTACCCAGAAATCCTTCACAAGATCAGGATAAATTGGACCAACCAATCTATTGAGATACTTGGACCATCCTTGCTCAAGGATTCTTGCATCACACTTAAAGCCATTCGCTTTAAGATTGTTGAAGTCCACAGCAGTTTCACATAAAACCTCCAAGTCCTTTGTGGGTATCAAGCAAGTTTTCAAAGGAGCATATTCATAATTTCGTAGAAGGATTTGTGAAGAAGTAAGTCTTTCTTTTGAGGAAGATGAACAGGAGGAAGAGTTCATGATGATAATGCTTTGAGATCAAATCAGAAAACTAGGGTTTGAAGAGAAATGCAACGGAGTGAATGCACAAAAGAGAGAGAAAGAGATAAAAAGAGGGAATGAAGATGAAGCGGGTTATTTAAAAGATTTAAAAAGAAATCATTATGCATTTAATGAGAAATGACATTAGGAGAGAGAACACAGTAAATGAAATGATTTAATACAGTTACCTAGGTCGGCATCTTTTCAACTGCACGCTTTGTACAAACCGTACAGACACGTGTTCACCATCAGATAATAGATGACAGCTGTAAATTTTAGAATAGACTTTACGCCTTCAGATTCTGATCACTGCTTCTGATCTAATCAAGTTTCTCTTCTGGAAACACTCCTTCTGAAGTGTGCTGATATAAATCTGAATGATCTTCTGATCCATTACTTCTGATATACACAGCTTCTGGAGGTTCACTACTTTGTTCTGCAGCTTCTGATAAGACAAAACTGTATCTGCAGAAGTTCTTAAGCTCTTTGTTTCATCAGAAACAAGTTTATCATCAAACCAGATGTTTATTGATTCGTCCACAATCAATGTTTCAATTTTGTATATTCTGTAGCATTTAGAGCATTTAGAATACTCAAGAACGAAACACCAATGCTTGAGAAACAAACAAGACAAATGATTTCAAGACTGATAAACTATCTTTTCTGATCTCCTTCAGACAAAGTTTCTTCAACAGATTTAAGTACCAGAACTTGGAAGACAGTCTTTCTTCCCTTCAAGTGTTGAGATCAACTTGAGTCCAGGAGACATGTCATGTTGACTTTTATCTTCCTTGTCACCAAGAGAATCTGCAAAAGAAATAGTCTTTTTCTTTGGTACCCACATTTTCTTGGGTCCTTTCTTGTTAGTTCTCCTTAAGTTCTGATTGAACTTAGGTTTAACATTGTAAGCAATAGGAGGAACAGCATGATAATTTTTAATGTGAATTTCATGATATTTCCTAGGTTGTGTCACATGCTTTTTGGTGTGTGTTATGTGAAAACTTTGAGCATGTGAAGTGTGCCTAATATCATGGGAGTGGCCATACTTGAACTGATCATACAATGGCTTGTATGTGAGTTTCATTTCATCAACAGGTTCAAGTTTGTATGGGGTTTCACCCTCAAAACCAATGTCAACTCTTTTGTTTCCAGACACAGCATATATCATAGAAGCTAGCTGACTTCTGCCAATACTTCTAGATAAGAACTTCCTGAAACTTAAATCATATTCTTTCAGAATATGGTTTAGACTAGGAGTGGATTTTTCTGAATCAGAAGGAGATCCAACATTATTGGATAATTTTAAAAGTTTTTCTTTTAATTCAGAATTCTCCAACTCAAGCTTCTTTGTTTCAAATTCAAATAGCTTTTTCAGCTTTTTGTATTTGAGACTAATCTGAGACTTGAGTTCCAGAAGTTCAGTTAGACCGGAAACTAACTCATCTCTAGTAAGTTCAGAAAATACCTCTTCAGAATCTGATTCTGATGTAGATTCTGATCCGTCATCTTCTGTCGCCATCAGCGCACAGTTAGCCTGCTCATCTTCAGAGTCTGAATCATCTTCTGACTCATCCCAGGTTGCCATAAGACCTTTCTTCTTATGAAACTTCTTCTTGGGATTTTCCTTCTGAAGATTTGGACATTCATTCTTGAAGTGTCCAGGCTCATTGCATTCATAGCACATGACCTTCTTCTTGTCAAATCTTCTGTCATCAGAAGATTCTCCACGTTCAAATTTCTTTGAACTTCTGAAGCCTCTGAACTTCCTTTGCTTGGTCTTCCAGAGTTGATTTAGCCTTCTGGAGATCAAAGACAGTTCATCTTCTTCTTCAGATTCTGATTCTTCAGGATCTTCTTCTCTAGCCTGAAAAGCGTTAGTGCATTTCTTGATATTGGATTTTAATGCAATAGACTTACCTTTCTTTTGAGGCTCATTTGCATCCAGCTCTATTTCATGACTCCTCAAGGCACTGATAAGCTCTTCCAGAGAAACTTCATTCAGATTCTTTGCAATCTTGAATGCAGTCACCATAGGACCCCATCTTCTGGGTAAGCTTCTGATGATCTTCTTTACATGATCAGCCTTGGTGTATCCCTTGTCAAGAACTCTCAATCCAGCAGTAAGAGTTTGAAATCTTGAAAACATCTTTTCAATGTCTTCATCATCCTCCATCTTGAAGGCTTCATACTTCTGGATTAAAGCTAGAGCTTTAGTCTCCTTGACTTGAGCATTTCCTTCATGAGTCATTTTCAAGGACTCATATATGTCATAGGCCGTTTCCCTGTTAGATATCTTCTCATACTCAGCATGAGAGATAGCATTCAGCAAAACAGTTCTGCATTTATGATGATTCCTGAAAAGCTTCTTCTGATCATCATTCATTTCTTGCCTTGTCAGCTTTACGCCTCTGGCATTTACTGGATGTTTGTAACCATCCATCAGAAGATCCCATAGATCACCATCTAGACCAAGAAAGTAACTTTCCAGTTTATCTTTCTAGTATTCAAAGTTTTCACCATCAAATACCGGCGGTCTAGTATAACCATTGTTACCGTTGTATTGCTCAGCAGAGCCAGATGTAGATGCAGGTGTAGGTGTAGACTTTTCACTTTCATCAACCATCTTTTACTGAAGCGTTTTTCTCTTCCTGAATCTTTTCTAAACACGGTTAAGTGCTTGCACCTTAGAACCGGCGCTCTGATGCCAATTGAAGGATAGAAAAACACTTAGAAAGGGGGGGTTTGAATAAGTGTAGCTTTAAAAACTTGACAGATAAAAATAAATTGCACAGTTATTTTTATCCTGGTTCGTTGTTAACTAAACTACTCCAGTCCACCCCCGCAGAGATGATTTACCTCAACTAAGGATTTAATCCACTAATCGCACGGATTACAATGGTTTTCCACTTAGTCAGCAACTAAGTCTTCCAGAGTCTTCTGATCACACACTGATCACTCCAGGAACGACTGCTTAGATACCCTCTAAGACTTTTCTAGAGTCTACTGATCCACACGATCACTCTAGTTACAACCTGCTTAGATCACTTCTAAGACTTCCTAGAGTATTCTGATCCACACGATCACTCTAGTTCCTTACAACTTAATGTAATCAATTCTAAGAGTATTACAAATGCTTCTTAAAAGCGATAATCACAAACTGTGATATTTCTCTTAACGTTTAAGCTTAATCTCACTAATATATTACAACAGCAATGTAGTGAGCTTGATGAAGATGAAGATTCTGAGTTTTGATTTGAACAGCGTTTGAGCAAGTTTAATATGAGTTGTTTTGGTGCGGAATCGTTAACCTTGCTTCTCATCAGAACTTCATATTTATAGGCGTTGGAGAAGATGACCGTTGAGTGCATTTAATGCTTTGCGTGTTCCGTACAGCATCGCATTTAATGTTATACGCTTTTGTCAACTACCTCGAGCCTTGTTCACGCTGTGTCTACTGACGTAGCCTAGAATAGCTTTTAACGTTCCTTTTGTCAGTCAGCGTAGCTTGCCACTTGTACTTCCTTCTGATCTGATGTTTGTGAATACAACGTTTGAATATCATCAGAGTCAAACAGCTTGGTGCATAGCATCTTCTGATCTTCTGACCTTGAAGTGCTTCTGAGCGTGATACCATCAGAACTTCAGTGCTTCTGTTCTCTTGTTCTTCTGATGCTTCCATAGACCCATGTTCTGATTCTGCTTCGACCATCTTCTGATGTCTTGCCAGACCATGTTCTGATGTTGCATGCTGAACCCTTGAGACAAAGCTTCTGAGCGCTGAATTATGCGTACTCTTTATATATTCCCTGAAAAGGAAATTGCATTGGATTAGAGTACCATATTATCTTAAGCAAAATTCATATTATTGTTATCATCAAAACTAAGATAATTGATCAGAACAAATCTTGTTCTAACATGATAGAATTTGATCGTGTTATTCGTATCAATTGGGTTGTGCTTAGGTTATAGAAGTGTTAGGTTTTGGGAGGATTTGATGCATAATGATTGTATTGACCACGTATGGTGTTAATTGGATGGTTGTATGTATTATAAATGTGTTATAATATGTGTTTGTTTCACTGTATGCAAATCTGGTTGGAATGGGATTGGTTTGGTAATGAATTGGTGAAGGAAAGGCAAAATATCAGGCTGTTTTCTGCGATTCGGAGTTCTGGAAATCGCCAGTTCGCGCCGCGTCCAGGAGTTGGCGCCGCGAACTGCTTGGCAGAAAGCCAGGAAGTTGTGTTGTGTTCAGTACGCGCCGCGAACCTTTGGTTGCGCCGCGAAGGCGTAGTTCCTTCTCGTTCCGCGCCGCGAACCCTTGTTTGCGCCGCGAAGGCGTAGTTCCTATTCGTTCCGCGCTGCGAACTGTGTGTGGCGCCGCGTGCTGTTGGCGATAGGCCGTTTTGAAAAGTTTAAAAATGTGTAACTTTTAAACCGTAAACCGGATTTTGGTGCCGTTTCGAGTACAGTGAAGCTAATCAAATAATTTATATAATCAAATGGTGTTTTGAGTTGTGGCTTGAATTATTTTTAAAACACCCGATCTTATTTGTTGTGGTGGGATATGCTTATAGGTACACTAATGAATGTCTTACCTGTATGATGTTGTGGTTATAACTGGTGTTTATTATACATGTATTGTTGGTATGAAATATGTGTTTTATTGATGATTATGACATTGATCGATTTATGTGGGTGATGAGCATGTTATGGTTGATGCATGCATTCATAATCATTATGTGGCTGGTCCTTGATGATGGTTGATCAGTGGTAGCTAATTCCCATTGTGTGGAATTAGTGAGTGGGTGTTACCGTATCCTTGACGATGATGGGTCGGTGAGTTGGGTTATCCCAGATTTTGGTACCACATGCATGTAGTTGCATTGCATTAGGCTGTTTTGCTATTATAACATGAATGGAAGATTGTCCAATGTTATAATATGTGTTGATTTGGTTGTTTGCTTACTGATTGTATGGTTTGAATCTGATCATAACTGTAATTGGGTGAATGGCATGTGAAATGATATTTTATTATCTATATCTTATAACATTAGTTAAATGTGAATGAGACTCACCCTTACTGTTGTTATTTTTCAGATTGAGGAGTAGCTCTCGTACTTGGTGAGGATTAGCTCGTCAAGTAGTTCGTTAGAGTTAGTTGGGTCCGTGTCATGCTTTGGTCGTGTAACACTGGGGGCGTCGTTTAGAGTTACTTGTTAAACTCTTTTTATTTTGGATGGATTTTTATGATGATGTTTTAAGTCTGTGACTTGGCTGTTTGTTATTAAGATGTTAAAGATAATTCCGCTGTGTTAAACATGATGATCTGAATAAATTTGATTGACGTTCTCTTTTATGGCATGCCATGAGTATTATTGTTTAATTATTTGGAAGTTGTACTGCCCTTTTTCATGTTTACTCTGATTATTATTTATTATTTATGCGGGGTATTAGAAGGGTGTTACAAAAATGACAAGGTTCAACTCAAATCAAGTAATTTGATATGTGGGGGCAAAGAACAATAGCAACCAAACAAATGGCCTCCTTCAATACAAGTAATAGTAGGCGAGAACACAAGAAAGTTGTTTACACGGTTCGATCAAATGATCTACGTCTGAGGGAGAAAGCAACTCTCAAATTCACTATACTCCAAAAGTTGTTACAAGAGATTACAAATGAGTTAGAAGAAAACAGTCTTTCTAGTTTCCAAGAACACCCTATTTTCTAGCAAAGTATTTCCCAGTCTCTCAAACTCTCAATAAAATAATCACAAAACCCCAATGTGTTTAAAGTGTTTACCAATCCCTATGATAACACCGAAAGACTGTCAAATCCATAAAATGAGAGAAAACTCATATTTATAACTAATAAAATATTAACGGGCCTAAGATATGACTCATTAAAAAACGGATCCATAAACAAGCTCAAAACTGTCAGTACCAAATATGTCTCTTTTCTCACTTGAGGTTTTAAGGCATATTACAACAAATCGTGATTGTCTTAAAAGACTATATGTAAAATTGTCAAAAATCATAACGAAAGAATGAAAAAAATTCAATGGTAAACCATTGGAGAATGGAGTAGGCACGATATAGGACACATTATCAAACCACTATAAACCTGGCGTACTATCATTCCCCCTCTCTCCCACACATACACACACAAACTTTTTTATATTTTATTTAGGACTACATATTTAGATTTAATATTTTCCTATTATCGCATGATATTAGGATTTACAACATTGGTAATAATTTTGTATATAAGTTTTAGGCTTGTGTTAGATTGAGATCCTAAACATTCTTACTTTTGATTAATTCTGAAAAATTGTAATATTAAATTTCACGTTCAATTGAAATTTTTTGATTTACACACCAACTATAAATCAATATTTTAGTAAATTAAAACATTTATTGATTTAGTATTTTCATCTATCGCTCATTTTGTGTTTCTGATTACGTGTATATTATGATTAATCCAAAAAGCATATATTTTGTACATAAATTCTGTTACGCCGATCAATTTTTATTAAACTCTAATTTTCAAAAAGTAAACATTTTAAACTATTCTTTTTGGGAAAGGTATATTCAACCTCCTTCTAGATTATTCGAGTAAATATTTTTCCCTAATAGTTGGTCATAGAGTTGGTCTTTTGATCATGTCTAACGACTCTAAAAGTTGAGAATATGTGTAACGATGATTGAAATATAGCATAAAAATAGAGCTTTGATTTTTAATGGAGAAAATGATGCTTATTGTAAAGATAATATGTACGTCCAGTGAATTATAGTATACATAATGCTTTGGGTAGCTATCACGGACAAAACTTTCATCCCTAAAAGTGAAGTCGATGGCATATTCACTATAAAATCCTCAAAGGATTTATTGGTCAGATGATGAAACTAAAAATGCATCTTTTGACTTCAACGCGAGAAACATACTCATTTATGCGTTAAACGCGAAAATGTATTACTCAATTTCACATCATAAGATTACACAGTCAATATGGAATGCTCTTCAAATGCTCTATAAGGATACCGAAGATGTAAAAGAATGTAAAATTTACATGTTGACAGAAGAGTATTAATTATTCTATATGGAACCCGGTGAAATTGTGAAATTGATACATATGTGTTTTCTCCTCTTAATCAACAAGCTAGAAATTTTGGGTAAATCTCTATTTAATTAGGATATGCTAATAAAATTTTGAGATCAACGTGATGAACAAGTTATTTCAAGCACAAGAAGGGGGATGAATTGTGGTATTTAAAATTTATGATTAATTTTAAAAGTTTTCTTACTTAATTTTTGTGTGTGTTAATGTTTAAAAAGCAGAGAGAAAAGTAGCGAAAAGAGATTAAACAATAAAGTAAATAACATAAACTAAAGAGATTTTATTAGAGAGATGACATTGAGATTTACACAACTTCGGCTGAATTTTGATATACCCATGTCTCCAAGAGATCTTCATATGAGAGTTTTACTAATAATCTTAAGCTTTTACATGTTATTCTCACGAACCTTCGTTACAAGCAAATCGAGAGATTTTACATCGACTTATCCCCCAACCAAACAAGACCTTTTTCACGGAATAAAATCATGAACCAAGTAGAGATTTTACCGACTAATCTTAATAACCAGATACAACTTTTATCGGGCTAAGTTCTAGAACCAAACATATTAGGCAACTCTAGTGAAAGAAAAAATACTAAGGAGAAAATAAGAGAGTGATAAAAATAGAAGTAAGAAATATGAAAACTTCGAATTTCAACGTGTTTTTGAATGAGGAGAGACTTCCTTTATATAGGAGAAAATGAAACTCAAAAAGAAAATAATTCATGGGCCAAATTAATGGAATAATAGATTAGGTCAATGATTATTGACCCTCAATAATCGATTAATAGAATATTTTGATATTTAACTGCAATCCACCATTTAAAGCCGTTCCTAATCGCTAGGATCTCAACATCTAAAAAAAAATTAACTCTAAGGGTCTGCTTGTTTGGAATAAAATGCATGCGAGAGAATTTGGTGCGAGAGAAAGAGCGAAGAAACGTAGCATTTCTTCTGCTTGGCTTACCAAAGAATTAGAAGAGATAGAGTAAAATAGCTCGGGCCCACCAACTTTTTATTTCTTCTCTCATATGCGAAGAAACAAGGAAGAAACAAGGATAACTTGTGCTAATTGTATAAATTTACAAGATTACCATTATTTTCTACAATTCAACTTAATAATTCTAAAATATTTTAATGTGTTCTTTTAAAAATATTTTTTATTATAAATAATTATGTGTTATTTTAATTATATATTAATAAATTTTAAATTTAATTTTATTATTTAAATGAGTATGAAACTAATTAATGTTGTTTAATAATTTAATAAAATTAATCTTGACTAAATTTTTTTAAATTAAGGGCACTTTAGTATTTTTAAAATATCTTAACACTTCTTTCTCTTCTATTTCTCTCATACTTCTCTTATAACAAACAATACATCAAATCTACTCTATTTTTCACATTTTTCTCTCTTCTCTCACTCTCTCTTATCTACTTCTCTCTTCACAACTTCTCTTCTAAACCAAACACACCCTAATAGAAATGCTGTGTATCAACCACTTTCAAGAGAAAGACAATAACCTATAAATTAGTTACTTACATTTGTGAAAAAGAATGAAAAATTAGTTAGTTGCAAGTTAGATTTGAATTATTAGCTATATAAGCACCTTACACTCGTTAAAAAAAAAAAACTTGTTAGTTGCAAGTTAAATTTGAATTATTAGCTATATAAGCACCCATGTGGTATCGTTCATCACTTTTAACATTTGAATCATTCTCTTCCCTCAATCAATTCGAGTTTTATAAATTCTCCATTATTTTCCATAGATGCCGTATTTCATAATAAGAATGGCCTACATCTATCTAATTAATTGAATTACAATAAAAAGAGTATGTGTAAGGTAATAAGGTATATAGGACTATTAGAATAGTAGAGTACACTGTCTCAACTCTCAACCATAATTATTCTGCAGCAGAATAATTATCCCACTATAATGTACTTTTGAAATAAATCAATGCAATATGATACCGCCCCCACCCGAGAGGAAGAAAATGACAGGATATCAAATTTCTAATGATAAGAAAATGTAAACATGCAAAACATGTATAAAACAAAAATTAAGTATGATAAAATTATAAGATTTTTTTTATGATATAATGCGTGATTAAAAGACAATTTAGAATTTAGAATTTGTATTCAACTTTTATCTAGTTGAATCTAAAAAAACAAACGGAAAATTATAAGATTCTTGCTATTAAAAACTGGTAAATTAGACTCTTTGTAAGGTCATAACTTTTCTTTCTTTTTTTAACCTGAGTTTTTCAAAGAATTCGACGTACATGATATCACATGAACTATTGTCGTCGATCTAGACTCGGAAAATTTCACAATTAACTATAGTGACTTTCATTGTAACACCCTAATTTACCCCAAAAAATTATAATAAAATCAGAGTGCAAAATTTCATTTAAAACAATCCATCACAAAACTAGGATGTCCCATGATTGACTTCAAAACTAACCTACTATAAAGATGATTAATTGTATTATGGATATTCCACATCCTCTTCTTGAAGATGGTGTAGACAACTTGGGTGAGGGGATATTAGAGATGATAATTTTTTTGTTAGCAATGCATGTACACATATTTATTCATCTTCAATTGCTATCGATACTAGTATAGACTATAATATCATTTGGAAGTGGAAAGATCTTCATCAAATTCAAACGTTCACTTAACTTATGTTACATGAACCATTTTTGATAAATAATAGACGTCAAGTGGAGCCCATTAATCTTTGCTGAGTGACATTTATATACGAACACCACACCAAAGAGACATTGGTTCATGTGTCACAAAATTTTCCTTTTGCAACACAATATCGATTCAACTTGTTCCTTCAAACAAAATGACTCATCATAGAAAATATTATGACTCATCAAGATTTTCACAAGTTGAATTACAGATTTTCACAAGCTAAATTGAAAGTCTATCTTTATAATCTCTTACTAGTATTGGTGAAAATGGAGAAACAAAACAATCTTTGAGGAAGGTTTTTCACTGTCTTAACAAGTCAACAAAAACAATCATAAATCCCGTGAAAGATATTAAAAATAAAAAGTTTTTAATACCGTTTGCAAAAAATATTAAGGTGTCAAGGCCAGAAATCAAACATGTTTGTTGGTATCACTTAAATATGGTGAGTATGGTGAGGCAGGAGATTTTAGATAGCCACAATTTTCTAACTTGGAATAAAAAATACTTAAAAAAATTATACTTCAAAATTACAATAATTAAATTAAAGATAAAATTACTTAAACTACAACGTACTAGTACCACCTATCCTTTGGCATGATGGTGAATGAATTTAATATTTCAAGGAAAGAAAAGAGAGTTAATTTGGGTGGTTGACATAATTGACTAGACACGGGCCCTTGAGGTGATCTCACACTAAATACCAGTACAAACTCTATGTTCATTTCATAGATTTCATAGATCTCTCCCCTTCTCCATTCCCCCATAGATACTACAATCACCTAATTTTCAAAGAGGGAATTAAAGAGGAAGACCTTTCATAAGTCTCATTTATTTTCTTGAATGGTAGCTAGCTGCAATCAACTTTTCACCCCGTGCTAATACTCAATGCTTGTACAGTTCTATATTTATGAATGTACACAAAAAGGAAAATAGGTAGAAGCATATATTGCAAAAAAACAAATATAAAGCAAAAAGGGAAACTTTATATCCTCTTCTCATGAGTCCCCACATGTTTCCTATGTATCAAAAAAATATTGTAAGCATAATATTCCTCTTGTGTCATCATCACATGAGAGTGATGAGCAGAATCAAAACACCATCTATAATATGTGTATATACAAATCCAAAAGAATGACTAATAGTCTAATAGTACTATCTCCAAAGACTCTTGTTCAAACGCATACTACAGAGGAAACTGAGAGAGGATAGAGATAGGTATTAGCATACTGAAAAGAAACAGTGCCACCATTGACTAATGGTCTGCCATCATTGACAAGGCAGTCATTGTAACGGAGGCGTTTGAAGAGCTTTGGATTGATGAGACGTGCTGAGCTGAACCACCCACATCGAAGATGTATAGCAGAAATGTCACATCCACTTACACACATGTTCATGATTTCTACTGTGTAGGTTGGTATTCCACTCGGGAGTGGTGCTGTTGAGCCTTGGTTGATCACAATGTCTGATTTCGTGCATTTCTCTCCCCATATTCTGTCTGGTTCCACCCTCTCAGACTCAGTTCCTGCAACAAAAAAATTACCAGAACTTGATCAAAATACTAACAATAAACTCATTTCTCACACCAATAAGAAAAATCAAATAACATAGTCCATGTTTGAAGTTTTTTCAAGTAACAGAAACTACTTATTTACACACCAAAACAACAAAAAACGATTTCAACAAAATCAATAGATAGAATAAAAGACAAATTTCTAGAAAAACATGAGAAATTGCAACATCAATGAACAGAAAAAGCCACATTAGAATGAAAATGGAAGAAAATTTACCAGGATTTTGAAGAAGTTTACGATGAGGAGTATGAACGAGTGTGTAGTTCGTTCCTTCCTCAAATCCAAACAAGAACGAAAACGACACCAACGTTCCAGAGCGAGCCCCACTCCAAAAACCTGTAACGATACACAAAACGACAAAAACAAAAGTTCAAAAACGGTTACACTCACATAACAATAACGAAAACCACTACGTAGAAACAACAACGATCGAATCGTCTTCAAAATTTCAAAATCAAAATCCATAATATAGCATCGAATTTGAAATCGAATCTATGAACTGTGATTGAGGAACGTACCAGTAAGAGTAACAAGAAGTCCGACGGAGAAGAGTAGAAAGACGGTGGCGATGACGAAAACGCGTTTCGATTCCATGAAAACGCAGAGAATAGAGCTTAGAGTAGCATGGAAAAGAGAGAGAAACGAAGAAGAGAGAAAAGAGAAAAATCTGCAGAATAGAAAAAGAAAGGTCATATCATATATTATATCATATATAAGACATCACATCAAGTGATAGTGAGAAACGAATAATAGCCGTCGATTTTGATGAAGATGATATCACGGGGCCAAAAAGGGAAAACGCAGCGTTGAGTATAGGTTAGTCAACCAACCTACTCACGGTCTGTTTGTTGATAAATGATAAATCTCTTTCATTGCTCAAATGCATTTTCTTAGAGAATCGTGCCAGTGTATTTCTAGTTTGGTTGTGAAGGGAACAAGAAAGAAGAAATAGGAGCGGCGAATAGGTGTTAATGAAAAAAAGGAAGTTCAAGAGACAAAAATGGCAGAGAGGTGACAAAAACGCATTTATGAGGTAGAAATTAAAAACACACACCATGCCATTAGGTTTTTCCCTATATATGCCAGACAATGTTATTCACAGACATTACACAAAGTTTTCTTACCTTTTTTAGAGAGAGAGATTTTTAGAGAGAGAAAATGTTGTTACTACTGGTTAGTAGTTGTTGCTGTGTTGATCCGGAGAGGGTGGGTTTGGCTTTTTGCAGTGTCGGGGGATTTTCGTTTTTCTACTGTTGTGGTTTCTGTTTCTCCCTCCTTGCTCAGAATTTAATTTTTATTTTTTTTTAATTTTAACTAACCATGGTTAGTTAGAGTAACCGCACGTGAGGGTTTTAACAGTGGCCGTGTGATATGAAATTATGAATCAATCTATCTATAATGATGGTGAATATTACAGTATGATTCATTTCACATTCTCTTGGTGAATGATTAGGTAGTTCTTTTTTCATAAAGCAAATAATGGTTTTATTCATCTCAGGTGTTGTTTCGGGGTCCATTTCAATCATCAATATTTTCATATTCACTGTGTGGGACAAAAAAAAAATCTTTTTATTCTGTCGTATTCATAATGTAAATATTATTAAAGGGGTAGTTTTGTGAAATTTGGTTACGAAATTTGAAAGGAGAGTGTGGCACACGCGGTCCAACCAGAATGAGGTGATAACAAATGATAGAGTGGTTCCAAGAGTCGTTCGTGGTTTGAACGTACGCAAGCAAGAAGGCACAATCTGTTTTGTGCACGTACATGGGTATAGGGAGAGAATGAGAATGAAGCACGTAATAAAAAAGGGACCCATTTTGGTACAATGCAACTTCGTTAGTGGTGGTGGCTATTCATTCATTTTTTACAACTTGGCCATATTTTTTTTCGTTTCATTGAAAAAGTACCAGCTAGCAAAGGAAGGAAGGATATATTTCAAATTTTCAATTCATCTTGCATGGTTAGTGGCTACCCCAATTGTATCATTATGTTTTTCACCATTTCACACTACATCATAGTAGTGTAATTCAATCAAAACCACAATATGTATTAACATAATGGTTAATTAATTTAATTAGGGAAAGTCAATTACTATGAAACTAACTTAGAAAAAAAGTTCTAGTGGCTTAGTTAGAAGATAAAAGAGATTCCAATGACTTACTAAGTAGGAAATTAGTGATTTGAACAAGTTAAATAGTAATTTTTTCTAGAAACAATATGATACTTTGATGTATTTTATTCTTTCATGAAAATGTGTATTTGTTGTTGTGTGTGGAATTCATTGACTATCATAATACAAAAGAGTAGGGGTAATTTGTTTAATCGTGACATTTATGATTACAAAACTCACCTACAATGATAGCGAAAATGCGAAATTATGTTCTATGAAAAAACATGTTTGGATCTCACATGCAAAAAAACACTTAAAAGTATGCAAAATCTAGCTATTGGATTCCTTGTGATGTTATAAGTGTTCACTCTAAAAATTTCCAAAGCCGATTTGCTGATCGCATAAAGAGTGAACATGGAAGTATAGTCAAAAGAGTAAGGGATTGACATATATGTTGAGAGATCGAAGAAAAGGATACTCGTATTCGGGCTATGAGGTCGGGTGAAAGTTGAGACACTTACCGCTGCAACTAGAAAGCGAAAATTGACTTAGAGCAGTTCTAAAAGTGTTTCAATTATCCAGTTAGCTTCCCTGAGTTTCCAGGAAGCTTTAGCAATACTTAGTTTGGACTGAAAGTGGTTCAATTTTTCTGGAGACCTCGACTTGTAGAGACGAACAAGTGAGATATGGAGGTTTTTATTTGATTGTTTCAGTTGGATTCTAACGCATACAGAAGTGTCTATATGCTATATAGAAGGTGTTTGAATGATTAGTTTGCAAAGAGATTGCAAGAAATGAGAGGTTCGAAGTTATGAACTTCAAAGCTCAAAAATGGAGAAATTCAACCAATTTTGATTTAAGCGAGTTTCAGAGAGGTTTGAGGGTGATTTCTGGCGTGTTTTGCAATGTAGAATTAGTCTATATTTATAGGGAAACAAGGGAGCTTGAGTCTGATTGCATGGAGTCTTAAGGCTTCATAACTTGTTTTTGAAGCAAAGTGGTGAACATGGTTCCAATGCATAGCACAAGCATGCTTGGAGTTGTTGGATACTTTAAACATGTTTGGTATGTGCTTTTGGTTGAGTATTTTCAGAATATGCAAGTTAAGAGCTCAAGACAAGTTGACTTTGTGATTAAAATCTCTTTATGAAAATGAAAATCAAGCCTTTATGCTCAAAATGGAAAGATTTGGTGAACAAAGTCTTTAATCCTTGTGTAAAGCTCAAAGGATTTATGTAAGCTTCTTATCATGTTGTGATTTAGAAGAAAACAAGGACATTTAGGTGGCTTGTAGCAAGGATTTTCAAATTTTGCTTGGATTTACATTGGTTTATGCATAACTTTGGTCAAGAATATAAACCTTGGAACAACTTTGATGCACCAACTTCATCTCTTCGAATCTTGCAGCTCACATATCCTATGGAAGATTTCTAGTACTCTTTGGAAAGCATGCAACAAGCTCTTCAAATTTGGTCTTTGGTTGATCCTCAAATTCATTCTGAAAAATGCCTACAAAATTGGAAGGAAACTAGGTTAAAACACTTAGAAAATTCTCCAAGTGTTTTGTCAAAACTTCATGAGCTTATAACTTTCAAATGGTTGATCTTTTAGAAAAAGGTTATAAGTAGCAAAGTAGTAGTTTTGAATGAGATCTACAACTTTTATGTTGGAAGTTTTTTCAAATTCAGCTTGGATCATGGTGTAACTTGTACATGAAGTTTGGACTTTAAAATCTTAAAACACTTAGAAATTTTCTAAGTATTTGAAATCTTCCAACTTTGACTTTTGTTGACTTTTGATTCTTGATTGATTTTCTTAATTTTTCTTGATCAAATGACTTCAATAAACATATATTCATGATTTTGATCTTCAAAAGTCTATGGTTGACCAAATTCCTCAAAAGTCAAAGGTGATCTTGAGCAGTTGACTTTTTCCAGATGAATTGCATTCTTGTAAGTATTAATTGAATCAAGCTCTTCCAATCAAATGAATCATGTGAGAGGATTAAAATGAGGCATTAGAGATCCTTGAATTATGATTTGAGCCATGGAGTCAGGTCCTGATTAAAAATCAACTTTCCAGATGAATTAGGTCAAAAACCCTAATTTGTGCACCAGATGAAAATGAAAGTTGTTGATTTAAAATTGAGCCACACTTGGATTTGGATTTTGATGAGGGGAATCACTTGAGCATATTAGAATGTTTAAGCCTCTTGGTGAGTCACAAAACCCTGGTTTACTTGAGTCTCCTGATCAGTCACCTATCTTGAGGAACAAGCAACAAGCAAACAAAATCTTTTTGTATATTTTTAGTTAGAAAATGATCTATGAGCGATGATGATGATGATGATAATGATGATGATGATCACACTATTCTCAAAATGAGGTGGGATCTCAGGGTCAAAAATTGCGGTACAACACATATTGATGTTGTAAATATGATTTATTCGATGATGTTTAAATCTGACAAACGTGATCAATAATAATGGGATTTGAACACTAATTATGATTTATGTAGAACAAAGTATAGATTCAACATCTATAGTTTATGATGTGTGGTACTAGAAATGTTATCATATAAATAGATATGATATGTCTCATTTGTCATCACACTAAAATACAATTGTTTGAGGTTCGACCTATTAAGAATCCTACATACTAAAACACTTGATAAAACAAAGGAAAATTTAGTGTAATACTTTGATCAATTTGAAGAAATGATTATCACAACTTCAACAAATAAGTATGAATAACGATTTTAGTTTAGTTTCATCAGTATGGTTTTGTTTTTTTTGTGTGTAAGCAAGATGTTATATAACGGACAACTAAGGGTTCTCCAACATGATTACGCGCATAAACGGGAAATACCCGAACAAATGGAAAATTATAATCCAATTAAAATTACGAGAGAAAAAAAAGCGGATCCTTACTAAACTTGTAAAAATAATAATTGGTATGAGTAATTTTACCGCAAAAATACCACCTCCAAACAAGAGTCTTTATATTCTAAATCGTGTCATTAACGTTCCAAACCTCCTCCCAAAAACACCCTTCATTCCTAACCAACCATAAAGACCAAGTTACGGCGAGCCAAATAACATCTACCTTGCTATCCTTAACCTTTTGTGTACAAAAGAACAAATGCCAACCCATAAAATTTGACAAACATTCATCCTCCAAAATATTCACTTTTCCTACCTAAAGAGCAATTTCACTCCATATGTTCTTCACCATACAACACCCAAAAAAAGAATGGTTCATATTCTATATATCCAAACCACAAAATATGCACTTTAATTTATTTAAAGAAATAAAAATACCTCTATATACCAAAAGGTCTTTGGTTGGGAGTCTATCAAGTAAAATTCTCCAACCAAAAACCTTAATTTTGAAGGGCACCTCTGCTTTCCACACAAGCCAAAATGTATCATCGAATTGATTTGGAGGACCGTAGGGGGTTAAAGCGTTACCATAATGAGCATAGAACCTCTCCTTTGTAACAAGCCCAAGAAACCACATTTTTACCCTCCGAAAACCCAAAAAACTCTCCAACTTTTCTCGAAAAGACAAAAATTCATCCATAAGGCCTCCTTTTTCCACAAAATCTGAGGAGATCCCAAGATCACTCCACCACCACGTCCCTTCTTTCCACCCCCATCGCCACTACCGACACCCCTTTAATCTCGAAGCTTTGTAAAAATTCGGAAATGATTCCTTCAAAGAAATTCCCTCCAACCATTTTGCTTCCCAAAAAGGTGTGTTAAAACCATTATGGATTGCAAAACTACAACAATCAACAATAGGATCAAGGGCGGAGCTATCTCCTATCTTAACAATGTCCTTCCACCACAAAGAAAGAGAAGAAGAGATAAAGTTTTAGAACCACGGTATTCATGTAAAATACAAGAGGATAAATCGACATACCTTACTTTCAAAACATTGCGCCAAAGTGAATCATTCCCTTGAAGAATTCTCCACCTCCACTTGTTAAGGAGGGCTAAATTGAACACCATCATATTTTTAATTCCTAATCCCCCTTTGTCAAACGGTAGAGTCACCTTCTTCCAACTAACTCAATGAATTTTTCTCCTTTCTTCCACTCCCCCCACAAAAAATTACTTTGAATCCTGTTAAACTCATTCGCCACCTTCAACGACATCTTGTAAAAAGACATAGTGAAAATAGTTAAAGAAGTTAGGATAGACTTCAAAGGAGTAATTCTCCCTCTCAAATTGAGAAAGCGATTCTTCTAACCCGCCAACCGATTCTTCATCTTACTCATAAGGGGATTCCAAGTCGATTTCTTCCCTAGGATCACAACAAATAGGAATACCAAGGAAGTAAAAGTTGCTCTCCTCCACTTTACACGCTAGAAAAAAAGAAGCGGCTTCCAAAAAAGACCGCTTAACATTAATACCTATCAATTTTATAAAATGAGTTTTTGTGATATTTGTTTATATAAAAATCTCAATTTAATTTTCACTTTAAACCTAATAATATGTTGGTCTAAGATAATATAAAATAAAATAAAAAAATTTAATGTGCTCTCTTCCAATTAATTCATATACTCTTTAAATTTTTAATTTTAATCATTTCTAAAAGAATTCTTTCAGAAAGAATCTTTTTAGTAGCGGAGATTATTTAGGAAAATTTCTTTCCCATCTCCCTATGGGGGTCACCCCCAGCGAAATCCCAAAACTACCCCTGTTTCGGAGATGCATCTCCGAAGTTATTTTTTTTTTGAATTTTTTTTACTTCGGAATTGCATCTCCGAAAACACCAAAAAAGTGGTGTTTTCGAAGATGCATTTCCGAAGTAAAAAAAATTCAAAACCGTGAATATTTCGGAAATTCATTTCCGAAAATATTCCTGCATATACAATTTTCCCTCCTTCACTATTTCATCATTTTTCTCCAAAACTTCTCCAACCCCTCTCCAAAACCCAATCAATCTCCATCCATTTTTCGTCCTAAAATCAAGTTTCAGACCGTTGATCACGTTAAAGGGAGCATAGAAAGCTACAATTTCAGGTAAACATCTCTCATTTCATCCCCTATTTCACTACATTGATTGATGAATTTTATGCTGAAACCTGCGATGGTTCGGAAGTTCATTTCCGAAATATATTACCTAACAAATTTCGGAAATGAACTTCCGAAATATGCCCTGGCAGTTAAAAAAAACAGTTTTGGCCAATTTTGATAATTTTTGTATATTTTAGGTATGGTGCATCCGGACAACAATGTGCAAGACAATGACATAGTAGTTCCGGCAGTTGTCAATGTTAATAACGATCCGGTTATCGACGTTAATCTATGATCAATGCGGTCGATGTTCGGCAACAATTTACAAATGATCGGAGCTTCGGTAGTCGCGAACAATTGATTGATTGGGTTCAGAACGAAGCTAGTAAACTTGGATTTGGTATTGTTATTTTAAGGTCCGACAATGGAAATAGTAGGCGGAAAGCTTTCGTTGTTTTGAATTGCGAACGGGGTGGGAGTTATGCACAATCAAACCGGGTTCTAAAACACGAAGACACGGGATCGAGAAAGTGTGGGTGTCCGTTTAAGTTGCGCGCGACTCGGAGGGTCGATGATTTGTGGCGTTTAACCGTAATTTATGGAATTCATAATCATGCCTTGGAGGCCAAGTTACACAGACATCCAATGGGGTGTCGTTTGTCCCGCAAAGAGAAGAATGTGATTTTAGATTTAACGATAGTCAAAGTGGCGCCTCGCAACATACTTGCTGATTTGAAGCGTAAAAAATCGGATAGCGTTTCAAATATCAAGCAAGTTTACAATGAACGGCACAATCTCAAAGTTTTGAAAATGGGCCCTCGGTCGGAAATGCAACAACTTTTGAAACTATTGGGTGATAACAAATATGTGTCAAGCTTCCGAACGTCCGAGGACAAAGTTACGGTGCATGATATTTTTTGGACTCATCCCGAAAGTATCAAATTATTCAACACATTTCCAACCGTTCTTATCATGGATTCGACGTACTAGACAAACAAATATAGGCTTCCTCTTCTAGAGATAGTGGGTGTGACCTCGACGGACAAGACTTATTCGGTCGGGTTTGCTTTTTGGGAGTGTGAAAAAGAAGAAAACTTTACATGGGCTTTAGGCATATGCAAGTCTTTGTTAGTTGATCAAAAGTGTATGCCAAACGTCATTGTCACCGACTGGGACAATGCTTTGATGAATGCGGTCGATACCGTCTTCCCGACATCGACCGCGTTACTTTGTCGGTATCACATAACTTGCAACGTGAGAAGTAAGTTGAAACCCGCGGTTGGGACAAAAGACAGGCCGGATGAAAATGATAAAGTAATCAAAGCCGGTGTTGTGGTTGATAGGATAATGGCGGCATGGAGGGAAATTTTGGATGCATACTCCGAAGAGGTGTATACCGAAAAATTGGTACACTTTAGGTCTTTGTGTGGTTCCATTAAGACTTTTTGTCATTGCGTCGAATCCACCATTCTTGACAAAGTAAGAGAAAAAGTCGTGTGCGCATGGACAAATCGAGTTAGACATCTTGGTTGCACCATGACTAACCGAGTTGAATCCGCACATGCGGTCTTCAAGAGATGGTTGGGTGATAGCAAGGGAGATTTGTGTCAGGGATGGGACACCGTGAACCAAATGCTTGAAAATCAACACAATGAAATTCAAACATCGTTCGGTCGGAGCAAGACGGTTATGGAACACCGGTATAAGGGCCAAATTTTATTCTCCCAATTGATTTACAACATATCCCGATCGGGTTTGAATTTTTTGTTTCATGAAGCGAAGCGGTCGGAGACCACGGGGCCGGATAGTTCTTTATGTGGGTGTACCATTAGAAATACATACGGCCTTCCATGTGCTTGTATACTTGCAAAAAAGAAGAAGTTGAATTCACCAATACGCATGGATGAGGTAGCCGACCATTGGAAGAATCTTCGTTTTGATGATTTTGACCCGCCGAAAGAAAATGACTCCAAAATCACCATCTTCGACGAGTTGGAAGTGATAATGGAGAAGTTTGCTAATGCGGATAACACAACGAAAATGCACATTAAAGAACAATTATGAAAAATTGCATTTCCGGAGACCACCGACTTGAAACCGCCATCTCAACCGGTTAAAACGAAAGGTGCACCGAAAAAGTCCAAAATTACACAAGATGACACGTCAACAAAACGATCTCCTTCCTACTTTGAACATGTTGATGCATCGTTCCCGGATTCACCGACGCTGAAGTCCAAGTGTGGTGGTAACAAAGGAGCCCGTATTTCGAAGCCACCTCGCACACCACCGATCAAAAAATCACCCATTGTCTACATTGATGAAATGCCACTTTTTATGCACAAATACATCGATAACATCGTTGATGTTGGAGGCGGCGACAATTGTGGATATCGGGCTGTTGCGGGTTTGCTCGGTAAAGGGGAAAATAATCACACATTAGTCCGACGGGAACTTATTGCGGAGTTGACTTCGTATCGGGACATCTACGGCCGACTATATGAAAATCAAGAAAAGTTTGCGAAAATTCATGATTCACTTGTTCCATCACTTACCGGTATCGCTCCGGTTTCGAAGTGGATGTCATTCCCCGATATGGGTCATCTAATAGCAAGTGCATATGATATGGTGTGTGTCGATTTGACGAGGTTTGGACTAAGTGAGACTTTCTTTCCACTTCATAGTCGACCGCCGTTGGACGCGTCGAGCCGGATCATATGCATCGGGTATCTACGATCGCGGCACTTCGTCCAAGTGTTTTTGAAACCGGGGTGTCCTATATCGGCTACTTCTTGTCAATGGACGGTGCATCGTTCAAATGAGGCGGAGACTTGGCCGGATCCTTTCGTTTCAAGAATGGCGGAGTTTGAAGAAATGATGCGCCAAGAGCGCGAGCAAAATAGAGAGCGGTCGAAGAACGTACCTATTTTGGACTTAGGATCCACCGATTGGTTCGGTGAATTTTAGTTTGTTCCGGATCGTTTTTTGTTTGTAATGACCATTTTTGTATGTATTGTTGATTATCATGTAAAATCAGACCTATAATACATATATAATATAAGTATGTTTTATGTCATCATTGGCTAATTTATGTGTATTTTGAATTCGTTTTGTATTTTTTACACAAAACACTAAGCAATCAACAAAATGCAAAATTTAGTTCTGTTTTCTGCATAATTCAGAAATGAACTTCCGAAATATGTTAGTCTGCCTCCAATTTTCGGAAGTTCATTTCCGAAAAGTCCACTGAGGCAGGATAAGGTTTGTTGGGTCATCATTGCTCCAATAAGTCTATAAATACAACACACTCTTCTTCATCCTCTTCACACCACAAAACACAAATGACACAAACCTACCCCCACCTAGCATTCGTCTACTTTGAAACCGGCTACCCGATGTCGTTCCAATTTCGCTTCTCGCGCGACACGCCGTTTGCAGAGTTGATAACGTCGCTCAACACGCTTTTGCACTATCCCGAGAATCGAAAGGTTGTCAAGCTCGAGTACCGCTCGCCTTCGCTTAACGACGAGGGAGACATTAAGTTCACACCTTTTGAGATCAAGAACGACGAAGATTTAGCGGTTTTGTGGACAACGTTCGACCGATTTTCTTCGAAGGGCCCGATCGAGTTGGACGCGAAACTTCAAAGATCGGCGGACGACGTTATCAAAATGTTGACTCATCCCTACCTACCCGTGTTTAACAATATGTAACTTTAATCTTATGTAATGTGATCGATGTAATCTTCATCCGATTAAATAAAGCGAATCGTTATTGTTTGTTATTTTTCTTCTGTCCAGACCTTATTTCGGAAGTACATTTCCGAATTTCTCCAAGGGGGGTGATTCGGAGATGAACTTCCGAATACACCAATTTTCTGAAAAACAACTTTATTTCGGAGATGCATCTCCGAAATTAATATTTTATAATAAAAAAACACCTTTTCGGAGATACATTTTCGAAAATACCTTTTTTTTCAAAAAAAGTATGTTTTCGGAAATGAGCTTCCGAAACTAGAGGTATTTTGGTAAATTCACCGAAGGTGGCAAAAAAGATTAGGAGGTGGGTGAAGAAATTTCGTTATTTAGTAAAGTTTTTTTTTTAACATCTCGAAAAACTCTTTTAAGAGAATCATTTCATAAATTATTTTTCGTTTTATTTGAAAAGATCTTTTTGAGAAATTCTAAAACATAAAAAATGAATTATCAGAATATCCTTTTTGAAAAATGTCAAAATTAAATTTCAAGTTATAGAAGTATATAAAAGTAATAATGGTAACAGTAATAATTTAAAACTAGTAGCATACTGAAACCACAAAGAACCCCGTAATATCTCCATCATCACATATTGTCAAAATTCCACACTTTTCTCTTCAATCTTCACACATAGTTTACTACAAAACGATAAAGAAAAAAAAACCACGGTCAACATTTTTAGAAGCAGTTTGGAAATTACAAAAGTGCCAATCTCATTGACTTTGTGGAACCAATATTCCGTTTTCTAAAGTAAAAATAATATTATTAAAAAACACACAACAAAACAAAACAATTAGAAGACTATATTTTTGTTTTCAAGATATGCGGCATAGACAAAAATGATAAATGCCAAATTTTTAAGACTTTTGTGCGTTGACACTACCCATAGAGAGAACAAAGACCAGAGAATGTACCCTTCATTTTTTATGTATAAATTCATTACATTCTCTTCCATTTATTTAATGAAGGCCATTACAACCCAATCTTCAGGTATATATTATTCATTCATGAATCATGCATGTTTTCCATGCATTTTCAAATATCAATATTTATTATTTTTTCCATAGAAGAATAAATAACTATATTTTGTTGCAGGATTTGAAAAATATTAATGGGTGATATAAAAGGAAAATGTAAGAAGAATATGATATTGAAGAAATGGCAATCATTTGGAGATGGAGGTGGCAATAGCAATATGAGGTCACTAATATTGAATAAGGGAACTTCAAAATCATTTTTAGAAAACATCCCCAAAGGTTGTTTTTCAGTTTATGTTGGATCTGAAAGACAAAGGTTTATTGTGAAGACCAAGTTTGTTTCACACCCATTATTCAAGATGTTACTAGATGAAGCAGAAGTGGAATTTGGGTTTCAAAATGATGGTCCAATTAGGCTACCATGTAAGGTTGATTTGTTCTATAAAGTTTTGGCTGAAATGAATAATTTTGGTATGGAGGATAAGATTAATGATGGTGTTTGTAGAAGGTTTAACAAGGCTAAAAGGTTTTCATTGTTTTGTTCTTCCAAGCCTAAGCTATATGAATAGAATATAAGTCACTTTAATCTTGGTTAATTTAATCTAATCTATGAGCCAAGATAAGTACTTTGTATTACAGGAACTAGTGCTAAACAGTATAGTGTGAACATTTTTTCAAACGAATTGAGCATTTGTTCACATGTATTTTTTTTAAGACAAATGTTAGTATTTAAGATTTGAATCTTGAGTCTTCAACTTAAATTTCTGAGTCTACACCTAATGATAAATAAATATTTAAGTTTAAACAGGTAAATAATTGAATTTGAGGTCAATTGAATTATTCCTAAGTAGAAGGAAAGTTAGTAGTTAATGAACTCACAGCTAAAAAAACAAAGTTCCTTATGAATAGTTGCATGAAGTTATTAGTTGATATTTCAACTGAATATCCAAATCAAGAAAAAAAATCGGCATCCGATACAAAACTATGATTATAACCATATAAAAATTTAGTTATTTAAGTCAAGACTAAGTTTGACATATGATTCAATCTCATGGAAAAAAAACTCAGCAGCATGGATAAAACACCTTCACAAATGTTAGGATTTCTAACACTCTTGACTCACTCCAATGCTTCTAGTGACATATGTGTTGATCCAACTTCTAGTGGTTTGTTGGGAGCAACTGAGGCGTCTCCCTGTGCTAGTTAGTATTGAGGGTTGGTTCCTCTTCCTTAAAGTACTCAAGTGTTTTTGAACTATTTTTCGAGGAGCTCTCAATTGTTGGTGGTGCATGGTGATCGTACGATCCTTGGTAAATGAGTTGGTTATAAAAGGTTTTTGAAGCACCATTTTGGTCTTTTTTGCCATTAGTGATATTCAAGAGAGCTCTTTCTTCTTCCTTCATCCTTTTTTCTTAAGCTTCTTTGTCTTAGTGTTTGATCAAGTATTTACGATCTTGTTCGTCGGTATGGGTCATGCATGTTTGATCACTTCATTTTCTTTGAAACAAAGTCCATATCGTTTATCTTACTTATGCTCCCTTTTCTAGAGTTTCTCAGAATAGTAAATGTTTGGTCTCTTATCTTCTTCCCTATAGGATTTCTTCTACTATGGTGTATTCTTTCAAGAGGGTAGTGTTTTAGCTCATTTTCTTGCCATAATTTTCTGCATTAATTTCCTTTCATAACACGTTTAGTCATAGAGATTGTGTCATCCTCGACTAAGAAGGCTTGTAAGGATAACTCGAGTGATTGGGTAGACAAAGACATACTAAACGTTTTATCATATTTCTTTCGTGAGGGTGCTTTGGATCATACTTCGATAGATGTGGATCCTTCGTATGACTGAAGAGTGTTTCCTCATGATAAAGATAAGAGGGTATGCAGTCAATATGATGGGTGCGACATTCCCTTCCATGAGTGCTAACTCACTCTCATAAATCTTCACATCCCTTTCAGTAAGTTCTTGGTCAGCATAATGAACCACTTGTTAATTTCTCCCTATCAATTTTACTCGGAGATCAGGGCATTCATTAAGGGTTTCCAATATTGGTGTGGGTACAGAGGGGAAAAGATGAAAACGACCTTGTTCATTCATCTTTTTAAAATTCAGAATAGTCATAATTACGCGAATGGTTCAGGTTTGCTTTCCTTGAGGCATAACATTTGATATTTTGAGACTTGCTCGGACAACATGGTCTTCTTAAAGAAGCAACTCATACAAATATTTTCAAACTGGAGCCTGGTACTCCATCTGTGTGTACGAATTTTTTTCGTAAGTTCTAGAACCAAAGTCATTTCATGACGAGGGATGAATTGCTATATGGAGAAAATTTGAGGTGCTTCTGACTCATTTATGCATTGGAGGCCATTGTGGAGTATTTTGAGTACTCTAGTACTTTAGTCGAAAAGGTAAAGTTTTTTTCTCGGGAAGTAACAGAAAAGAACGAGGATATATCTTTCGCTCCGACAACTTTATCCAAGGTGGAAGTCGTTCTATGTGAAGAAACTCGTTCTTAGGATTCTGCCCGAAAAAGGATAGAAAAGTTGAGAAGTCTCTAAAAGAGTTTCAAAAAATGAGAAAAGGCTTACGACAGCCTTCATGCGATCCACCAAGAGAATCTTAATCTTTCTAAGGAATTTACCAAGTGAATAAAAGAAAGTTACTTTGTTTAAAGGACTCCATTGAGAGTACCTTGAAGTAAGTGGGGTACTTTTATCCTACCGTGTTGATCTCTCGAGAGCAAGTTCATTTTGATTAAGATATCAATAACGAAGGTGGTCTCCTTCAGAAATTGGTATACTTTTTATCGACATGCTTGTACCCGAAATGAGTAAAATTGTTTGTTCATGTCTTGTAATATTTATTTTTGTTCGACAGTCTTCACGTGTTTTGCCCGACTTTGCTCTAACTTGTTCTTTTTCATTTGGAACACTGGAAAAGTAAAGAAAAACAAGTATACGAAAATAAAACGTACAAAATAAAGACCAAACTACTAGAAATTAAAGATAAAATACATGTGAAAAATAATCAAAATACCATTGATCATGACCCAGATAAATTCAATATATCTCTTTCTTTCCTTTATCTCCATATTTTCAATATTCATCATAATATGTTTTGTTTCAACCAATTTTTAAAATTACTTTTTTTAAAAGACACAATTCACCATTCTATTGTGTTTTTCTCGCCTTCAATTTCCTTTATCTATAACAAGAAAACTATTTACGTGGTATTCTTTTCTCTAATCACCAAACTCAATACATAACCAAATCAAACATGGAAATACCACATTTATCATTCTTCTTTACTTTAATTTATTTATTTTTGTTTTTTTTAAGCTTAAAACATCCCCAAAAAATCGTACATAACATTATTTTGAAGAGTAAAGCCTTCATATTTGAATTTTTTTTCTTTATCAACTTAATCAATTGAACAATTGGAAATCACAATTAAGAGCCTTTAGTCAATATTTTTAAATTTCAAGATCGATAAAAAAGGTGGCTCTCCTAGCGGGACACGACAACCAAAACCACTAAAAAGTTTAACTCGTCAAATCAAAACTATGTTTTGCCACTTGCGTTGAGTAAAAAACTCAACAATGTAGATCAACCATCACCATCAACATTTAAGATATTTAAGAAATCTCCACCAATGTTAAGAATAGTTACATTTGTGGTTTCTCCTAATGCTTCTGGAGACACATAAGATGATCCATATGAAGCTTCGGTGGTTATGACTAAGGCTTTCATTAGACGTTGAATCGATATTGTGATATATGACATTGTGTATCAAGTCTTACAATAACTAGAAGATAATATCAATTTCATGGTTCACAATGATGTTCAACAAGTTAGAGAGTTTGAGGTCAATTGAGTCAAATTTAGTGACAACTTAGTCATATCTAGGATCCAAGAGAAATAATATGTGGTAGACGTTCTAACTCAAAGTCAGCTGGTCGACGCAACAATAAGAACTTTGGAGATTCAGCATACACTTATATAACATGTTAATTTTATTCGTTATAATTCTCATCCTATGTTTTCCATTGTTAACTCTGGGAAACCCACAAAAGAATGGTACGTGTAACTAAGTTATTAGTCAAATTGAATAGGTGCCTATGGTAAGGAGGTCAACCAAAGCAGCATGACAAATTGACATCTTCTCATTTTGAAAACGTTGGACATTATTCATCTAAGCTTTTCTCAATAATAAGAGGTTTAATAGGGTCTTTGTTTGTTTATGGTGAGTTGTTGTCAATGTTATGCCCCTTTTAGCCTTGAAAAGTTGTGAAAATATATGAAGGATCTAATATCAACTTACATGAAGATAACAAGTTTCATGGTGCTAGCATCCAAGGCACTTAGCGTTCTCATGGCCGAAAAAACATAAATATTCTACTTTTAAATTTGTTTGACACACAATCAAACATATTTGTTGTGATAATAACAAAGTTCAATTCAAACAAACAATTTGGTATGTGAGAAAAAGAACAATAGCAACCAAAATAAATGACCTTCAACAATAATAATCAATAAGCAGAAAATATAATAAAATAAGGCAAAAAAAAACAAAAGGTTTGTTTACCCAGTTCGATCAAAAGATATACGTCTAGGGGAGAGAGTAACTCTTCAATTCACTATACTCAGAAATTTGTTACAAGAGATTACAAATGAGTTACAAGAAAATAACCTCAACCTTCAGAGTTCCCAAGAACAAACCTTGAAGGCTTGCAATAGCAAACTCTTATTTTCTACCCAAATGTTTCCCAACCTCTCCAACTCTCAATATATGAATTAGTCAAACCAAAGATATCAAGAAGTATTATCTTTAGTCATACCTCACGTTGTGAATAAGAAACCCACAATCACCTAACATTTTAAGCTTGATCGTACCAATACCATGAACCTTGCAAGCCTTATTATCACCTAGGCAAACTACTCCACCTTACACCAGCTTCAAAGTCTCAAAGCATTCTATTCTTGGACACATGTAATAAGAGCAAGCCGAGTCTATGACCTACTTATCTTCAGTCTCCAAACTCGATACCATTAGTGCAATAACATCCTCATAATCCTCCTCATTCAAGGCAACCGCAACATGAAAAAATTCATCATTGACCTTTCTCTCAGGACAATCCTTCTTGAAGTAATCGGTTTTCTGACAATTAAAACCTTTTACCTTTGACTTGTCAAACTTCTTCGATTTGGAGATCCCTCTACGCTTAGTTCCTCCTCTTGAGACACTTAAGGCTTCACAATTATCATCAATCTTCAAATCTACCGCCTTTGAAAATTCTTTGGATTTCACTGCCGTCTAGACTTCATTCAAAGTAATAGTACCTTCCTTACCAAAAAGAAAGGCATCTTTAAAGTGCTCAAAGGATTTGGACAATGAAATCAACAAGAGTAGAGTCTTGTCCTCATCATCAATCTTCACTTCAATATTCTCAAGATCACCAATAATCTTGGGAGATTAGGTCAGCTGATCCACTATGGGTTAGTTCTCACCATTCAAAATGAGTAGAGTTATTGTTTCAGACACAACCTATGAGCAAAAGACTTAGTCATATATAATGATTCAAGTTTTGCCCACATTGAAGCAGCAGCCTGCTCTCTGGAGACATCCTTTATAACTTTATCCCTGAGACACAAGATAATGACACTTCTGGTCTTATCCATCATCTCGGTATATTGTACCTGTAGATCTACGTCTGGGGAAGAGAGCAACTCTATAATTCACTATACTCAAAAAGTTGTTACAAGACATTACAAATGAGTTACAAGAAAATAGTATTCACCTTCAGAGTTCCCAAGAACAAACCTTTATTTTCTACCCAAGTGTTTTTCAACCTCTCTAACTCTCAATATATGAATCAGTCAAACCCAAGATATCAAGAAGTGATCCGCGCCGATTTGTGTCGCCGCCGCCACCTCAACTTCGGCACCTCCTAACCCGGTTTTTTCCGTTTTATTTTTTTTGCCTTTCTAAAATGCTTTCTGAAAATTCTGATTTTCTACTTTATACAATCTCCAAATATATTTTTTTTTCTCTTCATCATCAAATAATTTAAAACATAATTCAACAATATTATTTATTATACATTTTTATTTCTTTATCGTTCTTCCTCGTATGGTACCATACAAAAAATGTTACTACCTTACATTTTCAGTATAAAAATACAATTGTATGAAACAAGAATAGCATTTGAGCTTCCCATGACACATACAACTCATTATATATACTCAACACTTTTATTACAAATTTCAGAAAACACTTCAATATCTTAGCAAATTGTTTATACATAAAACATATATAGGTATATATATGTATGCAGTATATGCTATATGAAAAATGAATTTTCATACCATATTAATCACCAATTCTTCAAAACGTTCCATAGCAGAAGCAGGCAAACCAAGAAGAACACTTATACTTTTCTTTTCTTGACCATGTGACAAGAACAAAACAACTTCTTTATCTGGCAATGTAACAGGACCAGAACAAAGTGGTTCACCCCAACCAAAATCAGTTGTGTCAAAAGACAATTTAGTCCAAGTTGTGATCAAAAGTGTTGCTGTTAAAGAAGGTCTAGCTCTTGTAACTTCGAAATAATCAATAGCAGATCTCATGTAATTATCATTGATCATATCAATTGCATTGTGAACCAATCCAACTGAAAATGAAAAAGGGTTATTCAGTAACTCATCTGCTTTGCACATAGAGTTTGTTAGCACAATGGAATTACCAAAGTATCCCTTTGGTATCGGCGGGACGAATCTCGACCGTCCGTCGACCGCGAAGAGAAGTTTAGTTTGTTGATTAGGATGCATTTTTAAGGCCGAAGTTCTTGATCGCCATACGAAAGCCGAGAGTGCTTCGAAAGTTGAACATTTTTTCAAAACTCCGTCTTCCGTGGCCTTTTTCTTGAGTGAGTCGAGTTTCTCGGGGTCGAAAAGGAAGGATTTGTGGATGATTTTTTCGTCTTGGTAGGTTTTTTTGGTGTTTGAGAGGTCTTCAATTTCGTCGAATTCGTGGTGGTGGAACTCGATTTTTGGAGGGTTGCGTGATTTGAGAATGGTTCGATCGAGAAATGGGGGGAGTTTTAATTCTAAACCTCTTGCTGTTTGAGCCCATGCATTGACAAACTCCATGGCAGATAGTCCATCTTTCATGCAATGGATCATGTTGAGTCCTAATGTGAATCCTCCACATTTGAACTTTGTCACCTACAAAAAAAAGTTATGCAACATGTTTGATTTTAACATATGATAACGCAAAAACACATGGATAGTACATAAGCATGTGCATGCACTCATGTTCAATTATATCTCAACATTTATGCAAACTTGTTAATAATGCACTAAAGCATGTGCATGCACTCATGTTCAATTATATCTCAACATTTATGCAAACTTGTTAATTTTTTATTTTTTTTTAAAGTTGTTGATTTATAAGTATCAACAACTTGTTTACAAATAAATGCTTCTGTCAGGATTCGAACACTGGACCAACCGTTTCCTTAACTCAACTAGCAACATAACATAAAGATGTAACATTTATGCAAATTTGTTAATTGAAATCCACTAACAACATAACATTATGCAAACTTGTTAATTGAAATGCACTAGACAATATAAAGATGTTTCACACTATTAATTAATCATAGTCGATAATTTTTTTTTGTAGACGTTTGACTATTTTTTTAATTATATATAAAATATCATTTGTGAATAATTTTAGATAATGATGATAAAATAAAATTATATTCATCAAATATATTTATAAGTTTGTTTTTGAAATATTTTCATAAATATTAACATGACATGATTTGCATAAATACAAATAAAATGACGTATTATACCTTCAATGTATAATTATTAATCTCTTTTTTTTTTTAAATTTAACTTTGATTCTTTCTTTAGATTAATTGTGTAACTTTCTATTTTTTAAGTGGTCTTAATTTTTTATACTCTCTCTATCTCTAACTATAAAACTCTCCTTCTATTCTATATTCATAATTTTGTTTAAAATTTCTTGATATACTCTAAATTTTGAGACAAAAACCAATACCTTAACAGAACACATGTATAGAATTAAAAGTTATCACATGAGCACAACTGTTGATATGACAGATAAAAAATAGTATACTAGGTATTGACTAATTAATTTCTTCAGGCTCATCATGTTGAAAAAGAGAAGACTTTTTTAAAAAGCCTAAAACTACGAGCACAATAAAGCATCTTCAACTTCTTTCTTCTTTTAAGTGCAATACATATTTACTATACTCTATCCATTTTAAAATTAGTGGGAGTATTATTTTAATAAATAATTCATAAAAATATATTTTTGTTTTAATTTTTCTAATATAACAATATTCAATTTATTCTAATTTTTCCTCAAAAATAATAATTTTCAAATTTTAAATTATTATATTAGACAATATATTTTTTATTTTTCACGGTTGCTATTTTTATTTTTTTTATACATAAAGTTTCTAATATCTACAAGAATAAATTTTTTAAAATTTATTAATTTATATTAATACATAAATATAAACAAATATTATTATCAAAAATCATTTAATTCAACTATCAAAAAATGTCATTTAATTCATAGTATGTAGCAGTTAAATTATCTCAACCACTAAAATTAAAATAATTTTATAAAATTACCATTACACATTATTACTCATTTACTATTATTTTTAATTAATGTTAAAAACTTTTAACAATACTTAAAACTAAAAAAAAAAATAAGAAAATCAACCACTCTAAAAAAATAGAATGGAATAGAAGAGAATTAAATTACTCTCTCATTTCTTAAATATAAAACTTTAAAAAAAATAAATTGTCATTTATAATTAAAAAAAACATAGTTAAATTTCTAAAAATATTAATTATTTCTTTCCTAACATATTCCTATTTGATTTATAAATTTGTATACACTATCATAAATTTCTAATAACAAATATTATGATAGTGTTGATATATACCTGAACAGTCATAGGAGGCATCTCCAATATACTCTTAGCATCTGGAACATCATAAACCAATTTCCCAAGCTTATCAGGATCTGGTTTTCTCAAATCACCAATCTCATCTACACCACAATCAGCTTCAGCCTCAACAAAAACTGCACCTTCTCCTGTATTATCAACTATCAACTTCCCTTCTGAGCTTATAACCAATTTCCCCGCCATAGGATAATAAGGAACAAGAATCTTCGACAAAGCATCCTTAATAACTTGTCCAGCTTCTTCATTCCCTCTAGTTTCTGATTTAAAGCAATAAATCGTTCGCATTGGAACCGCGATATTCTGGTCGAGATTCGAAAGAAAATATAGTCCTTTTTCTGTTTCTTCTGCCGGTTGAACTCGAATCGGTTCTCCTCTCTTTACATTAGGTTGTTCATTGTTAGAGACGTTTGTAGTTGTACTTCCCATGATCACGTAATATAACCTTTTGAACTACACAAAATTAATAGTGAGAAAATGAAAATGTTAGAACAAAGTCATGCATGGAAAATGGAGAAAATGTTGTACCTTAAAAGAAAGAAAATATTAAGATTGTTATGTTTATGTTTATGTCCGTTCACCTGAATGTTCGGTGCTTGAAATGTTTGGTAGCAACAAATATTATTATGTTTGTTTGTATATATTTGAATGTGGAGTAGGGTTAGAGAGGTTAATGTAATATTTATAGAAAACTAGGAAGAGGTGTGAGAAAAGATTAAATGGGATATATCATAATTTAGTGAATAATAAATCGAATACACCAACTTGAGAGAGACTAATTGTTACGGCTATTTTATTTTTATAGATTATGCATGCAATTAATGATCCACAACTGTTTTTGTTAGACTTTACAAGAAAGAGGTGAATGAAAATGTTTTATTTATTTTAAGGTTAACGTGGCTTTATTGTTGCCATAAAATATAAACGTGGCTATGATTTATATCTCAACTTGAGAAGGAAGGCTCTTCATGGAAGACACGTCAATCTCAAGAGTCCTATGACACAATCTAACTCAATTCTTTGATGTGAGTATTTTAATCTATTCATAATGTTCACAAGTTAAAATAACTAATTGTTTATCAACTTTTTCAAACTTATTTACAAAATAGAAATCAAACAACCGATATAAAATGATAAAAGTGTTTTATTCAAGAGTATGGGAAACCCAACATTACCGGCCAATAATGCTTTCATTCCCTCAATTTATAGTCTTTGATTCATTAATATTCATAGGTATTTTACAGACATGGTATTCTAGTTGATAATTCTATGAAAGTATGTCCTTTTATCTTTGACGAATACTCCCTTCAATTACTATTATAAGTAAAAAAAAAAAAAAAAATTTAAGTAGAGATTAGATATATCATTAATTAATAAATTTAAAAGAGAATATTTACTTATAATAGAGTCTAGAGATCGAGGTGTTCGCGGTGTACTTTGGTCGGTTTTAACGTAAAAAAATTATCTGATCCGCAACAGAAAAAGTGAGTGGTCCTGTTTGGTTCAGTTGACTTTTAGAAATAAAACAAAACCAAACCAATACGATTTGAGATGGTTGGGTTTTTTACAAAAAAATTATTGAGACAGACATATATATATATATATATATATATATATATATATATATATATATATATATATATATATATATATATATATATATATATATATATATACATATATATATATATATATACATATATATATATATATATATATATATATATATATATATAGTTATTTATGAATTATCAAATAACAACTAATTTCATTATATTTGAACAACAACTTTCCATTTAATATACAAAAATAAAATTAGACAAAAGTAGAATAAAAAACATAAAATAGTAGAATAAAATAATATAAAAAATATTATAATTAAATAGAAAAGACGGAGAAGAAATATTAGAGAATAAGCAAAATAAAGAGTATAAGAGATGAGATATTAGAGAAGAAGAGTTGCATTAAAAACGTAATTAGAAGAGAGAACAGTAGAATAAAATTAATAAGATGAAAAATAAAGAACATAAGAGATAAGAGACTAGAGAGGAAGATGTGAGATGTACTTAGAAAAATAGATGAGATGAGAAGAATGCATGATATCGTTAGCAGAGATTTGAGAAGACTTAAACTGAAACCTTAAGAGTGAGAAAGAAAAAAACCAGTCGTAATCATAAGGCTAATGCATAACAGGTTTGAGTTTAGGTTAAGTGAAATTTAGATTGTAACATGATGTGGTTGGTTCGGTTTGGTTCGGCTTGCAACGCGATCTGAACAGAATAGCGCGGTTTTGTTAAAGAGTAACCTAAATACATCTGAACTATTTGCGTTTTTTTACGATTTCAATTTGATTTGGTTCGATTTTGTGATTTTCTATTAGGTCGGTTCGATTTTGAACACCCTTATCTAGAGAGAGTATATGTTTATAGAACCGTTAAATGAGTTAGTTCATTTGGACTGTCCGTCAAATCCAAAAAATCATACGATTTAGACCTTAAAATTAGAAATTATATTTTTCAAGACTTTTTTAGCTCGAACTTAAAAAACTCGGTATCCATATTACGGTTAATTCATATGGATTACGGGTAGTCCGTTAGACCTACCTAACAATAAATTATAAAAATATTATATTAATAATTATGTTGTCTGCCTTCAAAACAACACATTAATTTTTTCCACCTCAATAAATTTTATTTCTATTTATTCAATTTTTCCTTTTTAAATATTATACATTAATATAATTAAATTAATATTGAATTATTTTGTATTTTACTTCACAATTTTTTCATATTCTATTACTTTGTCTAATGTTTAATATTAGAGTATTATTATATCCAATTTAGACATGTATTATATTTAAAAATATATTAAAAAATTTATAAAATTTTAATATAATACTTTAAAATAATATAATATTTTATTATATTTAAAATAAATATTATAGGATTTTTATTTTAATTTTTGTATAAAAATAATTTAAAAATAACTTACTTATGGTTGGGTAGTCCGAAACCCATATAGGGTCGGACGCGAGTATTACTTTTTGAGCTCATTTTACATTAAGATTTTTTTTAGCTCTATCTAAAATGCCCGAAGCCCGTTAGGGATGGTCTATCTAGAGTCGGATAGTTTGTTTTGACAACTATAATGTCTATCACAGGATCTTTGTTGCTAGGATGGTTTATAACAGACTTATTATTTTTCATTATGGTTCGTACTTTTCTATTTAGTTAGAGGCACTAGTGGACATCAAATTTTGTGTTTCTTTGTTTGGGACCGATCAACTTTGACCGTTGATATTGTCTTAAAATTATGTATGTGTATTGAAGTGTGTCAGTTATCAACTGGATGTATCCTTCTTGATCGAATTGTTCGCTTTGGCCCATTTATATTGAGGCCAATAAATGTCTAGATTTTTATCTAACTGAGTCACTCCATACTTGGATGAGAATTTCTTAATACACCCTTATGGGTTTTTAGGAGCCCTTGGCGAAATTCCCGTAATATCCTCTTAATTTGGATATGTATATCCGAACTAATCATATTTAAGTTTTATCGTATAAGTTCGGAGATGCATATTAGAAGGTACCAAATGGTAGCTTTCGGACACAGATATCCAAAATAAACACAAACAGAAACAAAAATGAAAACCTTAAAACCAAAGCAAATTAACATAGATTTAACATAGATGGTCAAAATTACATAGACAGTGGAACAAAAATTTACCATTACATATTGTTATAAACGGTTAGCTAAGGACGTTGCAACATTTTAATAACATCTTCTCCCGATGTTTAAAACTCCGCCCTTGCTATCACCCAACCATTTCTCTACAAAGATCTCTCTTGCTATCACCCAACCATTTCTTTAACGCCAAATGTGCATATTCAACTCTATTAGTTGTTGTGTTTCCTAAATGTCTAACCTGGTCCGTCTAAGCACACATAACTTTCTCTTTCACTTGAGTAAGAATAGTAGATTCAACGTATTTCAGAAAATCTGGATATTTAACACACAAGCTCTTGAAATGTACCACATTCTCAGCATACAACTCTTTTATAGAAGAATTTAACATATTTGTCCATGCATATCCTCTCCAACATAACACTATATTTGACCATGTTTCAGTTTTCACCCTTGATTTCTTTGGTGTCAACCACAGGTTTGAGCCGAGCTATCATATTTTTTGTTATATGATACCGACAAAGTAATGCATATGATGTAGGAAACACAGTTCCAACCACATTCATAAGGGTATTATCTTAGTCGGTTAATATGACACTAGGCATATTTTGTGGATCCTTCAAAAAACTCTTGCATATATCCAACGCACATGTAACGTTATCTTCTTTCTCAGATTCCAGAAATGCAAATCCAACAGAAAATGTCTTCTCTATAAAAGTGACACCAATAATTTCTAGAAGCGGAAGCCTATACTTGTTGGTCTTGTACGTTGAATTAATTATAAGGACATTTGGAAATGTATTGAACAACTTGATACTTTCTGGATGAGTCCAAAAAATGTTACGGACACTGACTTTATCCTCACACACTTTATACCTTGAAACATAGTGGTTATCGTCCAAAAATTTCAAAAGTTGTTGCATTTCAGATTCGAACCTCTATTCTCCATGATTTGTTGATAATGTTCATTGTATACTTGTCTGATATTTGAACACTTTGTGGTCTTTTCCGTTTCAAAACGGAAACTATATTTTTCGGCGCAACTTTGATTATAGACATTTCAGAAATAATTTCCTTCTTCTTCGGCTTAAGCCGATATACAATTGGATGGCCTTGTTGCTTGGTGTTCAGCGCATGATTATGTATACCAGAATTTAAACCACCATTTATCATCCAACCTACAGTATTCGTGTAATTTAAACTGACACTCACATTTTCTCGATCTGGTGTCATCATGTTTTAACGTATGAATTTTTGGAACATATTTTCCACTTCTCTCGCATCTCATCGTTACAAATGCTTGCCTTCTACTAGTGTCATTGTCAGACCATCCAATCACAACGCCAAACCCGAAATTGCTAGCTTTCATTCGGACTTATTCAAGCATATGTTGATTAGCACTGAAAATTTGATCATTTATAAATTGGTTTCGAACATCTATCTCGACATCAATCATTTTAACATCGTCCTTCACCTCATCTGACGATTTAGCATCGTCATTCACCATGTCTGAAACTTTTACAACAATTTTAAAAAATATGTCTGAGTACATCATATCTAAAGCGGACAGAAATTAAAATGTATAAAACCCCTCCAACATGAGGCTGATAAGACGAGATGAATTTACATATATTAACTAGTTATGGATTGTCAACAAGTAAGTAACAACTTCTTTTTTCAATTAATTGTCATAGTCATAACCTAACCCCTCACTAGTTACATTATTTTCTTTAAAGTGGAATTTTCATTTCAATTGAGTTTGTATTTTTCTTAGGGATCGATTCAATTGAGTTACATTAGTAAAAAGTTATGTATCGCACGCATAATATTTATTATATTATCATGTACGTGAAAAGCATGAAATAAATATAAAACTAATATCCCACCCAGTTAGTTGAAGCATATTGATCGGAAATTTTATTAACTTGGTTGATTTAACAAGACATTGACTGAATTTGTAGTTTGTATCAAGTGATTGATAGAAAGTCTCTTCATTTTATGCAATAATTTTGAGGCATTGAGCATATATTCGTCGTTATCCACCTATATTAATTTGTTTGTTTTAAATAAGACAAACATTGAAGTATACGTCTTTATTCAATTAAAGTTAGGAAAATCGCTATTAATCTAGAAATTTGGTTATCTTCATCGAATGATCTTTTATCATTTCAATTGAAATCATAGTATTTAATCCTCAAGAAAATATTTACCTTTTAGATTTATTAAATTAATATATTTGGTTTGTGTCAAGGTCCATTAATTAATCAATAAATTTAAAAAATAAATTTCTTCTTGATTTGAGGGAGTAGTATTTAATATAAATATAATCTAATTAATCTTGTTTTGGGTTGGCCAATAGTAAAAAAAAATAAAAATTTCTTTCATAACTCCAAATCAAAAACTCTAAAATTACCGTGTAATTAAGAATCGGAGCTTTACACTAAATTTGTTTTAAGGGATGTTGTCTCTGTCATTAGATCTTATTAGACGGTCTCTCGCATTCAACGCTAAAATAACAGGGAACAATCATAGGCATTTGTCATATATATATATATATATATATATATATATATATATATATATATATATATATATATATATATATATATATATATATATATATATATATATATATATATATATATATGGCATCACACGTGAAACTTAAAATATTCTCTCTAAACTATAACTTACATCGTTCTTCATTCTATTACAGACTTGGGCGTTGAAGTGTTAATCTTGTAGTTCTACTAGCTACCAGAGATTCACTTCAATGCGTTAAGACTTTACTTCATCATTTCACCAATCACTTCTTATTTCCTAGCAGAACTGTGACGTTATTTGTGAGAATCAACTTCTAATTCCTAAGAATGTCCACATTCAAATTTCTTCTGATACAAAGTCATGAATCACAACAACAGTTACGCTCGAACGAAGGATGTGTGAGGCCAACCAACAGTTACTCTTTCACAACAAAGTCACTTGGGACATTCGTCTCCACCGTCTTGTTGTGGCGCAAAAAATACCTGAGCGCATCGCCCGCTCTGTGTACAACAGAGTCGTTATCAATCTTCATTTGTTCCTAAAGAACGGGAAAATGTCGAACAAAACTCATGGGAGAAAAGGTATAAGCACCCCTCACGAATATAACTTACATCGTTCTTCATTCTATTAGGTTCGAGAGTCGGTTATGCGAGGGAGAAGGTATTAGCACCCCTCACGTTCGTTGTACTCAACGGGGCCATTTAGTTAGTGTTATGTTTGAGTATTACGGTGAAATGTTTGCGGTCTTCTACTTAGTGAAAGAGAAAGGAAGGTTTTTATTTTTTAGTTTATTGGGCTCGCCAAGACATTGCATCTTGTGCCTACGTATTCCCTCATGCAATGGGAAAGTCAGAGCTCTGTAGTTCTTCTAAAAAACACAAGTTTGTTTGGTTGATTTTAGAAAAATGATGCGTTAGACAATTCAAACGTTTGAACTTTGACTTGTTTGTTCTTCCTAGAGACTAAGTCTTTGTGTTCGTTCGTATTGAAATGGCTAAGGCACACTCATTTTGTAAAAGTTTTTGGAAACTCGCATAAGGACAAAAAAACAGTTTGATGAGTTGAAGTTGTCTTTCATGTGGGTGACAAGTTTTGGATCACAAGTCTGAAACAACAAACGATCCAATTACTAGGAATCTGAGGAACTAAATGTGTTCAACCAATCGTTTTCATCCCAAAAAAGATTTTTTATAAAAATGGTGAGGTGAAACAAAGTTCACTTTATAGGTTTTTTTTATATATGGAGGATAGTCTATAGACAATTGGTCTAGACAACCAACTATCTAAATACTCGAGACTGTATCCTTAAACAATTGGTCTAAACAACCAAGGATCTAAATAACCATGATCCAAGTTTATTATAAAAACACCTTTGAAAATACCACTCGACGTTGGATCGAGGTTTGAGAATTGATTATGAAAGTGTTTTATTGAGACAAAGTTGATAGCGATGCAAAGCCGATAGACTTACAAGTTGGGGTATGGCTCAATATATGGATTGAGATGCTTTAGGTGGTTAATGGTGACGCAAAAGCATTCGACTTACTAGAGTTTAGAGATGGGTTTGATATGGAATCAAGATTTATTTTGTTTGAGAAAATTTCAATCCACCCCTTAAATTTCTTAGTCATACGGCGAAATTTCATTTATGCCTCCTGCTTCCGTAGATATACCTTCGAAAGTACCTTTTTTATAAAAAAAAATTAATTTCTCCGTAGGTGCATCTACGGAAGCGTTAAAACATCGTGATAGGAGGTGGAGTGAGAAATTTTCTTTTGTTTATATTTAAAAATGATTGATTTTATATTATCTTAAATTTGCGATCATAAAGTAATAAACAAAGCATAAAAATAAATGTGGTAAAATTAATTGCACACCCATAGTATGATAAAATAAGACAATCGAGAAAATAGAACGGAAAAACAAATCTAAACTCTAAACACATAATAACCATTAATTAAAATTAATAATTAATTAATTAATTTAATAAAAATTAATTCATAAAGATTAATTAAGAATGAACCAATTATTAATCGAGATTAATTAAATGAATTAATTAACCAAACTTAAAATCAAATTGCTTGATTAAAACAAAATTGAAGAAATTAAAAAATTTATAAAAAATAAAAAATAAAAAAAAACTGAACTAATTTCATGCTTGTTCTGTACATGTAGATTGAAACGTGGCTTGAAGATTCATGGCATTGGTTTTGAGATTATGTGGCCTGAACGTGTATTATGGGGCAGGTCCATAAACTGGAAATTTAAGTATTGTATTCATTTTTGGTTGTCATGTAATCTTCAAAAGCTTGGCATGGGACTTGTGGCACATGATAAACATGCTTGTGCTTTCTGTATTTTGGCTCCAATTTACATAATTCAACTTACTATAATTATGCCAATGCTCTTTACTAATTGGATGTATTCAAATTGATCTGTTCACATTTTACTAGCTTAATAGCAAATCCAATAATAGTTTGTGCAAGTTTGAACTTGATTCAAATGAAGTTTGTTCGATTAGCTAATTTCAAACATGAATATATGGTGACAAAATCACCATTTACTTTGAAGTTTAAAAAAAAGGAATGAAATCACAGTCCAAAGTAATTTTAATTCAAACTCCAAATGATGATATGATAATTTTCTTTGAAATTTCAAAGGTGTGAGATCAAATTCAAAGTATAACCCCCTCAAGTTCTAATCCTCAAAAATGATTCTAATGAAAAATGGTTTAATTGGTACTCATGTATAAAAATTCACTTGAAAATTCAATGAAATCAATTTCAAAATCAATTCAAATTCTAGGTCCAAATGAATTTGGAATAG